>NC_056735.1:911430696-911465696 GCF_019279795.1 Protopterus annectens
AGATCTTTGGCTAATGAAGTTCGCAGATGACTGCAAACTAGGAGCCATAATCAAAACTCCTAACGATGTGGACATCCTACAAAAGGGCCTCACTGAGACAGATGCCTGATGTCAAAGCCATGGCCTCAAGATCAATGCCAAAAAGTGCATTGTCATCCCCTTTGGTTAAAAACTCTTTTGTACCCATGAACTACAACATAGGTGGTAGTATACTTAACACCGAAAGTGTGATAAGAGACCTTTGGACACAGGTGGACAGTAGTCTCTCCTTTGATAATCACATCGCCACAATAGTCAGGAAATCCTTCTACATGGCACACCTCATCACAAAAGGTTTCTCATCCAGAAAAAAAGAGGTCATTGTTCCTCTCTACTCATCACCCATTAGACCCATTATAGAGTACAACACCCCTTTTGGTATGTACCTCACAAGACATCTACAACAAATGGAAAGGCTGCATAAATACCTCACAAAGAGGATTATGGTCCTCAAACAGAATCCCTACGCAGACCGTCTTAAAAAATTCCAGCTTTACTCTTTTGCATATCTCCTTCTCAGAGGTGATCTCTGCCTAACATACAAAGCTATGTCAAACCCAGAGCTGTTGGACATGCTCCACTTAAAGAAATCCCAATCCTTCCGAGCTACACGCTCTAGGGACCTAAACCTTGTCACCACAATAAACAGAACATGCCGGAGGGACAGATTCCTGTCTCAGACACTTCCCATGCTCTGGAATAAACTACCTACCTATATCAAACAAAGCTCCTCATTAGCACTCTTCAAGAAAAATCTTGATGATTGGATGGGAAATAGGAAATTCACCCCGGGGATCACTTCTGTGGCTCTGCTTGACAGTGGCACAGGAAAATAATTTTCTTGGGTGGCAAAAGCCAGGGTACCTTTTTGGCTGGGCTTGTATAGGCCCCAGGGCCGATAGCCTAGTACCTACCTATGATCCTATGAACAACTGTGTGTGTGTGTGTGTGTGTGTGTGTGTGTGTGTGTGTGTGTGTGTGTGTGTGTGTGTGTGTGTGTGTGTGTGTGTGCATGTGTGAGTGTGCGTGCGTGCATGTTTGTGTGTGTCCATGTGTGTATTTCTGCATAAACACAGAAAACTTATTATTGGACTGTACTGCTTTTGTTACCCCATACCAACTAGTTCAGTGACTTAACTTCTTAACACCAGGTACCTGGCTCATGTGCAATAATATGTCTCCTTTGCAGTCATACTGCCCATCTGTCTCTGAATTGGAATATGCCATTTTTTTACCTTCTGGGGAATATGCTATCTAAATTTTGCAAAAGTGTTTAAACTATTTGTTGGAACATTCTTGATGAATAAAATCAGAAATAAAATTGTTTTATCTGCTAATAACCTTGTACAAAAGTACAGATCTATTTTAGAGCTAGAAAATTAATCCGACCATTTTCTGAGAAAGGACAGTAATTACCTATCCCACTCATTAAAACAAAAGGACTTCTTGATATATGTCATGAAATAGTTTAAAATGTAAATTCTGGGCCAGATTCCATAAAGATCAATGCATTACACATATAACAGCGCTAGACTTGCAGATAATATTGTAAAATTTAAATGTACCACAAGAAACTCAGAATAGTTCAGTAAACAATGGAGTATATGCCCAAAGACTTTATCAGCTATATAGGCCCTTAATAAATAATACATAGCAAAAACAGCAAAAAGAAGCTCCGACCTCCACTGACTGTGTAAAATACAACTTTAATATTCAAAGCTTTTGAGCATAACAAGCTCTTCTTCAGTGCAAATGAACAGTAACAGTTAAAATTCAATACCACGGTGGTGCAGCAGTTAGCATTGCCACCTCACAGCAAGAGGTTCTCTGGTTCAATCCATGGCTGGGGTGCCTTCTGTGCGGAGTCTGCATGTCCTCCATGTGGTCGTGTGGATTTCCTCCGGGTGCTCCGGTTTCATCCCAAAGACATGCTGTAGGTAGATTGGACACTCTAAATTGGCCCTAGGTGTGAGTGTGTGCATGTGTGTGCCTTCTGTGGAAGGTTGGGCGCCGGGCTGGCAACTCAACACTGTAAAACTCCACCTCCAATTATGAGCGGACAAATGATCCACCGTGGCAACCTCTAACCGGGAAAAGCCAGAAGAAGAAGACGAAGAAGAATGTAACAGTTACCAGCAATTATTAATTAAGTAATTAATTATCCTAATCAGATCCATTTAAAGTCATATACCTGGAATCAAAATGCATTATACATTAATTATTCTGAAGAAGTTCTTATGATTAAAGGAACAAAAACGCTTAAATCATCTTTGTGTTTTTGTGCCTCAGGTGAGCATTGTGTTGCTTTACTATACATTAAAGAGAAAAAAAAACTTTTTTCAGTTTTAAAATTGGTTTAATGCTATTCATGGCATTCAGACCTTGTTGAGAATCATGTCTAAAGAAATTTATCCATTAAAATTCAGCAACTTCAGCTAATGTATTTATATCACCACCACATTCAGTTTTATAAATCCTTTGTAATACCCTAAACTTGAATGAATGCCCTTCTCCAATGGATGTAATATGTTTATATAGTCTCTATCCCTTTTGCATCTCAGACAAATATGAACCGATTTGTTCCTTCAATTTACAATTAGTTTTACCTAGAAAAAAAACTATTATATTTTGTATGCTTAGCAAGATAAACCAAATTCTCAGTTTTACATGTAGCTGAAGTTTTGAAAGTAAGCTTCTTTTCACTGATGGTATGTACAAAATTAATATCAATATTTATAAAAGGACAGAACTGACAATTATAACAGGGTTTAGTGCTATATTTTCACCTAACTTCTTATTTTTTAAAACAGGTCTTTATAACACAATTTTAAGTTACATTCTCTCTTATGAGTAAAGTTAGGAAAATTTCATATGACCTTAGCAACTTCTGAACTAGAATGTAATATTGACCAATTACCTTTTTTTTAATCTGTGTTTTTCGTCTTGTGTACTTCATGACATACCCTAATTTCCTACTATTATCACTTCTATTTTCATTTAAGAGCTCCATTCTATCTGAAAAAAAAATTGTTTGGCAGACGTACCACATTCTAACATCACATGTTTCCTATTGTTCTCTAATATATTAGGGTTATATCATCATTCACGAAAATCTTCAATCATATCCAATACATCATTATAAAATTTATCTAATTTGGTATTTGTTCTATTTGATCTCAACAGCTGACTTTTAACAATACCATTATATCTATATCTATGGGGAGAATTTAATAAAGCCTACACAAACTTATTTGCCATGTAGGGATAGTGGCACAGTGCTTACACGGAAGTAAGCAGATGTGCAATCCAATAAAGGGAGCCAAGGAGCGTGCATGAGTGTGCGAACAGGGCAGTGTTTGTGGCATGCAAATTACCTCATAAGCCGGTAAAACGCATGCAAATGAGGCAGGTAGAGTGATCCAGCAAGCAGATAGGCAGTCGTGCAGACCCCATGTCAGTGCCTGTACTGTACACAAAGAAATTCTGTATACAGAAAGTAAAAATTACACCAGGGGCTGTAAAAGTGTAGTTATAGTGGCAGAAATAGTATAGAGGACACAGACATGTGCAAAAGTAGCCACTGTGTGTCCAAAACTGTATGGAAAATAATGTAAAATATATTTTTTAATACACTAGGTATGTTTGCATTGTGTGCCACAGTGCACAAACATGCCATTATGGAAAAAACAAAATAAAAAAATATATATTGTAAAAGTCAGAATTTGTGAGTATGTAAAAGTAATGCATTAGAGGACCCTGTGTGGAGTATGTACAATGCAGGACTACTGTGGCTGCTAACGAGGCAGGGTCTGAATCCGTGTAGCTACCAGGTACTGTGCAAGGATCTGTATGCAAATTTACTTGGGTTACTAAATAGCACAAATGGGTATCTGTCTCCACAGATCCCATCTGTGCATGCAGAGAACTGTGTTGTTGTCCACAGAAGAGGTAGCTGACATCAAAACGGGGTTTATCCGCAAACATTTAAGCTCTTTGTAGCTCAGTGGCGCCTGTTTCTGCAGTGTGCCACTGTGCTCAGCAGTCTAGTGACTGCTAAGCTTTGTTTTCCTAAGGGGTGCATGTTTCAGCAGATTTGAACATGTTTGTGTGGTGTGCAGCCATGCTGAGTGTGACCGCCTATGGGGGTGTATCTACTGACTGCTAAGTTTTATCTCTGTGGCACAGGTTTGTGCACCACCCCATAGTGCTCAGTAAGGAAGGCTGTCAAAAAAAAAATTGACTGAGAAAGCCAATGATATTAATTACTGATGGGCCCTGTTTCACTTAAACTAGGGCCATTAAACCCCATAATGATGCACTTGACAGGTGGAATGCATCATAGCTAGTCAATCACACAGAGTAAACCTACAGAACAGCACTATAAAGTATGCATACACCCTACAATCTGATTTTCCCCATAGTCTGCACCATTGGAGTACAGACTTGAGAATTTTGACCTAGAGAATGCTAGGGACTGCTGCAGGTCTGCTACATATGTATGTGCTAGATGCTGAGGTCAATGCAGCTGCTGTTGATGCTGACCATAGGCCTAGACTGAGAAGAAGAAAAGTGTTCAGGCCCAGGGTAACCTACCAGGAGCTACATGAGCTGGAGATTGTAGAGCAATACAGGATGGACAGGGACATACTACAACAACTCAGTGAGTTCTGTTGCCCATGACTCAGACCCAGAGCCAAGAGAGGGGAACCCATCCCACTGGAAACAAAGGTATGTCTAGCCCTTAGGATACTAGCTACACATACTTTCTAAAGACCAGCTGGAGACATGATGGGGGTCTCATCAGCATCTGCTTCCAGGGTACTCCACCAGTTCCTGGATGCCAAGCTACCACATGCCAGTGAGCACATTTATCTTCCCCACACCCCTGAGGAGAGGGCCAGCAGTATGCAATTCTTCTACCATGTAGCACACTACCCTGAGGTACTGGTTGCCATAGATTGCACTCATGTACACATGAAGGCACCACCCCATGAAGAGGGTAGAATCAACATCAACCGCAAGGGGTATCACTCCATCAACTGCCAGGTCATGTGCAATTATCATGAATGTGTTGTTGGCAGACCTCGTAGTTATCCTGACTCCCATATCTGGCATGCATCACAGATGTATTAGAGGTTTGCTAGGGTGGACATCCCACATGGCCATTTACTTGGGGATGCTGGCTCACACTGGAACTGTGGATGATGATACCCATCAGAAATGCACACGCACACACCAAAGAATGCCATAATGAGGCACACACACAAACCAGGAGCATCATAGAACATGTGTTTGAGTTGTTGAAGTTACAGTTACAGTGCCTCAATATATCTGGAGAAGCACTGCAGTATTCTCCAGCCACATGTCCACAGATTTTCACAGTATGTGCCATGCTACACAATATTATCCTGCAGAAACAGTTGCAGCAGGATCAGCAAAGGGAAGGGGTACGCAGTCTCCCACCAGTGTCTAGGTCACCACAGCTTCACCTACAGGGGGGCATGGAGGAGGAACCCCCGATGCTGTGGCTGTAGTCAGACATAGATGTGCTCGATATGCCATGGCCTTGGCCATAAGACACTGCATAGCACATGCACTGACAACCTAGGGCCCTAGAGACTGACATAGTACTCCAGCTCACATAAATATCAGTAAAAATGATGCCAGCCAGGTTGCACAACCTGCACCTTACCATGTATTGGCTGTGGAATGCCTGCATCAGACAGAGTCAGCCACGAGCTACAGGTCTGTCAACTGCTGCATTTGCAAGGTAAGTCACGCTCCTGTACACCACTTGTAAGGGGTACTACAATATGGCAGCATATGTATGGACCTCACACAAATATGTAAGGGAATATAGTGGGCTATATATAGTGTGCTACTTGGCTATTTGTAGAGATCTATAGTGTGATACTGAACTACTTGTACAGATCTAACAGCCACTTGGGACAACAGGTACTCTGTTCACTAGTATGTGCCTCATAATAGCCACTAGGCCACATTGCTGGAAACTCCACAACTGTATGGCAAGACTGATGTGTTTGGGGTTGGGGATGACCAGCCTATGCTCTGTTGCCATAGACAGTCATGTGAATGCCCTGTGACCCCACTGTTTGACATCTCCTTGGACTACTGTTGTGTAGCAGTAAGTCTGCAATGATATACCAGCAGACCAGACAATTCCTCTATCATGTTGATAATGTGAGGGAGGAAACCTCTCTGTCTGACGGCTGGTGTGGCTCAGTGGGCCAGGGATAATAGCATGTATGATACTGCTGATGGTTTGGATCTGGCAGTATCCAACATCTTTTGCGTGTGAGGTACTCATGTAGTGGTAGTTCCACAGACTGTCATACCCCTCAATCTGTTACGTCAAGAAAGCTGGACAAAGGCAGAGTGAATGGGGTCACAAAGGCCATACCTACAGACAGACATTATACATGCTCTAAGTATCCTAGCAGGTGGCTAGTTTAACAGCAGACAGCAATAGGTCAGATTAGCTGCAGGATGTAAAGGCCATCATTTAAATGTGTCAGTAGGTACAGCAAGTCAGCATCCGATGTACAGCATAGCACCAGGAAACCACAAATATGTGACAAACACAACAGAGATATGGGGTGAAATGCTGGACATTCTGCAAAAACATGTACAGGGAGAGGTATGCAGACTGTCACCCTGTATGTGGTTTTCACCATGTACCCCAATCACTTCATACCTCTCAATTTACAGCAGGAAATCTGGCAAAATAAAGTGAATAAAAGTGGGATCAAGGCTCACAAATTGAGACAGGTTTTAAAGATTTGCTCCTACAAGTATAGAATGTGGATAGAATAACAGGTGCTGCATTCGCATGACTCTCACGCTGTGCATGCAGTCTGAAACTCAAATATCTGTCATTATTGATTTACTTCAATCTTGACTGATTTGCCACTGATGTGCCACTAATTTGCCAGGAAACAACAATGTTATGTAAAATGGGCCAGAAATATATGGCAAGAGTCTGGACAGTCTGTAAAGCTCTCTACAGTTCTGAAGTTTAAGTCACATATTAAGGTCAGAAAAACAGCCGGGGAATGCCGTGGACAATATCAGGCGACTGCAGTACTGTGGGAACAGGTACAGCAGCCAATGGCCTGCAGCACACAATAATCCTGGAATGGAGTACAGGCAGCTCTGGCCTGGAGACACTTTGTAAGTACTGACAATCACACTGGGCATGCTCTTACAATTAGCTAACTTGAGCCCAAGTTTGCTGCCTCTACTGCCCAAAAACCTGCTATGTGGAAATATGTCTGTACATGCATACAGCTACGTATACATATCTGTCTCTTCCTATCCCCCCCCATGCTTGATTAGTGTCTCTATCAGTATGTGGCACACACTCACACACACACACACATATACATATATATATATATATATATATATATATATATATATATATATATATATATATATATATATATATATATATATATATATATATATATATATGTATATATATATATATATATATATATATATATATATATATATAGCTTTATAAAGTACAATAATACATAGACTTCCTGCATACTTCTACATAACACATTTACATTACTGACACACACAACTACATTTAAGCAGACAACCCTGTTATACACATTAATATAGATATGGGTGGGATGTACGAATGTTTCCACATACCCCTGAATGCTAGGGATATCTGAACAAACACATCACAACAGTTGTCTGATGGCACCAGACCAGGACCACAACAGTACATAATCCACTCACCCACAGACCATTGAGCATATAGGCTGTCACCCTGCAGACAGACATAGGTACACATGTGGTGTAATGTACAATGTGTACAATGCATTCCTTGGACAGGACATATTGTCCCTGGTCACATGTCTGCCTATCAAACTGTAAACAGCCACATATGGCTAGACTGGTAAGTGTACACACATAACAGGCATATTACCAGGTATTCCACCCCTAGGACACTAGATGTAATAACAATACCAAGCAGTATCACTCTGCAGGCCACACATGCTGTCTAACACAAGGCCACTTTACATACTCCACAAGTACTGTGCCTGCATCAATATGTACAGCAGACATAACCTGTGGGACATGTGATAGGTACTGTGAGCTGTAGTGTGCAATACCTAGATAGGTAGGAGTTTTAATCTCACATCCTCCAACACTGTACTTGTATGTGTGTGTGTGTGTGTGTGTGTGTGTGTGTGTATCAATATATCCCCTCACAGTGCTATGGATATGCCCCATATGGGCTGTCTCCATGAAATGGTATGCATTTTATGGCCCTGTGACTGGCTGCTTGCCTCTAAATTCCCTCCTCTACAAGGCATGTGGATGTTATCCAGCTTAAGTGCACACTGACTATTTAGCAACAGATAAACTCCAAGGTGCATGCGATAAGTACTGCAAGCTATAGTGTGTATGACTAGATAGGTAGAAGTTATAATCTCACATCATCCAACTCTGTGTGTGTGTGTGTGTGTGTGTGTGTGTGTGTGTGTGTGTGTGTGTGTGTGTGTGTGTGTGTGTGTGTGTGTGTGTGTGTGTGTGTGTGTGTGTGTGTGTGTGTGTGTGTGTGTGTGTGTGTGTGTGTGTTTGTGTATGAATGTATTCCCATGCAGCACTTCAGAGAAGCCCGTATGTGCAATGGTTATGCATTTTATGTCCACTTACTAGCTGCTAGCCTCAACATTGGCCTCTGTTACAAGGCCTGCTTATGTCATCCACTGTAAGAGCACTGGCTGACAGTGTAACATCAGATAAACAGCAAGGTGCATGCAAACAATACTGTAAGCTATAGTGTGTAATACTAGGTAGATATGGGGTTTTGATCTCACAGCACTTAACTTGTGTGTGTGTGTGTAAATATATCCCCATGCAGCACTTCAGGCAAGTCTCTGTGGGCTAGCTCTGTACAATGGTTATGCATTTTATGCCCACTGGCTAGTTGCTGACCTCAACATGGGCCTCCGTTACAAGTCTTGCTGATGTTATCCAGCTTAAGTGCACTGGCTGACAGTGTATTATCACATAAGCAGCATGGCACATGTTATAAGTACTGCAAGCTATAGTGTGTAGAACTAGATAGGTAGGGGTTTTAATCTCACAGCATCCAACTTGTGTGAGTGTGAGTATGTAAATATGCCCTCTGACAGCACAAGAGACATGTCCATGTGACCTACCCCTGTGCATTGGTTAATTGGTTATGCATTTTATGGCCTTCTGACTAGATGCTGGCTCTCTAAATTGCCCTCCTCTACATAAACATAATTGATGTCCACCACTATATATATATATATATATATATATATATATATATATATATATATTTATCAAAGCATGATGACACTGACTGTCCCCATTGTCCTTGACCCACTGTTCTACACATATGCACCTAGGGAGCCATGCACATATACTGGCATACCTTGCTGATATCATATCTCTGCTGTGCTGCCTTTCCATCCTGTGCCGCTGTATTGCTGCCATGTGTCCATAGTTGAACCACTCAGACTCCCTGGACAAAAGCATACACAGCTCCGTGACACACCTGTCATTCAGTAACACTACCATCAGTGTACCATAAGGCAACAAAGATACACAACTTTTGATGTGTAGTCCTGACATATGCCAGCCTGTCATGGCCCACAAAAGCTGCCATTGCATAATACTACTGCACTACACAAACACATGTAAAGTTATATAGTCACCTTGTGCATCAGACACATATATGCAGTTCCTCACATCTATGGCATGGTTAACAGGGATGTGGCACAGGTATCATCACATGCATGGGGTGTGGTGTGGGGTTCTGGAGGCCTAGGCTGTGCCAAACAGTTGCCAGCATGTGTGTGAGTCAGGAAGGAGTACTGGTTACATGAGCCATGGAGAGGTGCTGTGTGAATCTGTAGGTGACCAGCATGGGACAGTGGTGTTGGAGTTTGTGTATGTACACAGTCAAGCCCAGTGTTAGCACTACACATATATGTGGAGGACAGCTGTGGGCCATACATTGTAGAGTGGGCAGTTCACCATCTCTGGTCATGAACATGGGAACTGGCTTCACCAAGAGTAGCATGGGCAGCACCATGCCCAAGGGCAGATGTGGTGTTAGTACCTAACAGTGACTGTTGTTTGCTGGGCCTGGGTCCCCCCACTGGACCACCCAGGACCACAGGATCATGGCCTACCTTGTCATGGTGTGGACAGCACACCTCCCTCTGCAGTGCTGGAGGTACTGCCACTACAGGAATGTGAGTGTGCATGGGCACATGGACTCCCACCAAATGGTGTTGCTGGTCTAAATCCATGTGTCCGACGCCCAACCCCAACCACATGTTCCAGCACAGACAACGCATGTTCACAGACAGACACTGTCTCAGCCCACTGTCTGTCTACTATATCAGTGAAACATTCCATGCCATCACCAATGCGGTGGAGGCAGTCATGGATGTCAGACTGTGCTGCATCCATAACCCTAAGCATCCATCTAGTGTTGCATTTAGCTCATGCCTATGCCTCCATGACAGCCTGAAACATGTGGTGAGTGACCAGCGATGTGACACCTGCAACAGGATGTAGATGGGCAGCAGTCCTCCTTTGAGAACCCCTGTCAATATACCTATGTGGGACCTTGCCAAGTTTCTGTCTATGGCCAGTGTCTACACTCACTGATGCCATGGTTCTCACACTGTCCTGTACTATGTTGCCAGTCTCTGATTGTCCAATATCAGTGGCCTCTGGTGACTGGGTATGTGTGGGCATACAGACTGTGTGCAGGAACAATGGGGGCAAAAGAGGGATGCCAAACTCTGGGACAGATTCAGGTACCGACAACCCCATCGTACCTCACTATGATTACCATCATCATCAGAGTCCGATGAGACACTGACATCAGGTTGTGAGGGGGGTAGACTCCAACCTCCCTGTTCACCTGTGAGAAGCAAGACAAAAGCAGTACATTTCCACCTGCACTATTATGTATGGTAATCCACACAGACTCATACAGCTGAGAATCCACAACTGCATCACATGTCACACATCTTCTCATTTCTGATACCATGCACAACACACACACTTACATCAACATACACAGACAACCCAGGCCCTGTATAACATGCATGTCACCTACATCCAGGTAATGTTGCCAGTACAATACAGTTGTGAGGTATGCAATATGACAGTTTATGTGACAGAACTACACATAAAACCCAGTACACCTATCTTGACACTGATATGCCAGTTGTAGTAGCACTTCCTCAGGTACGTACCTTCTCCCTATTGTGTTTGAATGGGCATCTTGGAGTAAATGCCTCACTTATAGCAGGCTGCATAGTTGCTCATAACTATAGGTGCACACATACTAATGTTTGTACAAATACACACCTGTCATTCTTTAGGCATTACACTGTAGTTAACTGCTCCAAAATGGAACATACAGTTATTCTACTCTGGCTAAACACAACAACTGTGCATAAGGGAAAATGGCAGCCCTTAACATTCATAGGGTATATCTGATCTGGAAAACAATAGTATCACACTTACCAGGTACAGGACCATGAACTCTGGCCACACCTGACAGACCTAAGAAAAGGTGAGGGAGGGGTATTGTCAGCAACACCAAATGTTGCAGTGTTACAAGGTAATATGTGTGTATACCCACATGACAGTAGCTAATGTGATATTGTCTATATTGCTGACATTCTGAGTATGTGTGCACAGCTGTAGGTAAACGTGAACCCCCTATTCAGATAGACTTGACACCCATGTACTGGTCTGTAGAGCCTGCCACAATGGCTGTTAATGTATTATACTGGTGAACACAGTAAGCTTACCTGGATGCTCCTCTGATGTGGAAGCTGTGGCATCCACCTCCAGGATGTATGACATGATAGTTGGTTGGGTGATGCTGGTTGATCCTAGGTTCCCAAGGAATTCCTCTGTGGCTGAGAGTGGTTGTTCTGTTGCAGGCCCTCCACCGGTGGCAGCATCATACCTGGCAACAGAAGCTGCCTTTTGACATGTAGCATTGACCATGTCTGTGGCTCAGTGTCAAACCTGCTCGAAGGTCCTGGCCTGTTGTTCAATATGGTTAACAGTCCTCACAAACCCGGCCCACAATGCTGCCCACTGTTCATGATTGTGGTGACCCATTGAAAGCAGGATGTGATGGCTGAGTCTGACAGCATCCTGTATAGTATCATTTTCTGCAGATGAAAATGGAGGCTGTCTCCATTAGTACATTGTTCCTGCATGAAAACAAGTGGGGAGCACATTACAGGACCAGATACATGGATGTCCACTATGTACAGACCCTGCACACCCACAATGTCCTGCACTATCCACTGCTCCCTCACACATGTGATATGGCCACTGTCGGACAAATAGCAGTGTGCTATTCCAACAACTACATGGGGACAGTCCAGCCATACCAGTGTGCTACAATGACAGACAGCAATGCACACTTACTGTTGTATATGCTCCCTGTAGGCATCATACCTGTCAATTATGTAGATGTTTGCAGAATGTTACCATGTTTGCCTCATAGATGTGGTGCTTCTTGCACAAAAATGTGGATGTCTGACAAATGGTTGTCCACTGATTGATGGTTGCTGTCAGAAAACTGACACAGAATCTGTCACCCATCAGACCCCTCAGACAACACTTATTCTACAGTAATATCTGTTTCTCTAATCAGATTTTTACTTTGTATGGGCAATGTGTATACTCTGTTACTGAATTTGGGCCTTTGTCCCCCAGAAAATATGGCTTTGTCCTTATTTCTTACTGTAGTAGGTTTAGAGGTATGTTAGGCATAGCTCTCAATCAGAGAGGGATGAATGTCCACGAAACAGGGACTTAACCAGAGTACATCATGGACATTTAGGGACACTTGCACAATGTCAGTACTATTTACGTGTGACATTGACACACTGAGAATAGGTGAATTACAGTACATAATTTGATGCTACAGGAGTGTACACCCTTATTTAGTATGTCTTACGTGTAATCCACTATCTTTACTACAACAGCCGACCTTTGCAGGAGGGACAGAACAGAGATGTGATTCAAAGCAGGGACAATTGAGAAGGATGCTTGTAGGTGTTGGACAGCAGAGTATCACTGACATGTTATTCTCACAGATGTAATACAAACCTACTATTTTAATCCCTATTCCCCATACCTCCATTCTCCAATTTGCATACCATTTTATGGGGAAATGTAGTACATACTTAGTAGAGTGATGTATTCCTTTTTTGAAGCATTCCTCTGCAAATGCTATGCACATACACTGTCTGTGTGAGTAAAGCCACATACAAACCTATTCCCCATAAGCAGTTGCTTGCCTTTTGTAGGTAATGCGCATTAACAGGTAATTGCCTGTTCTCTACTCTGCGGCTCAGAATTGCTAATTGTATCCAAAACAGCTGAATTGCACTATCATTAGCCAATGACATGGCACTGCAGTGCCATATATAAGGTCTTCATGTAGACCTTGGAACCTTTCTTAGTTTTAGAGATGGACATTACTGATGTGTGGAGACTACAGCATTGCAGAGGGTAAGTACAAATAATGTCCACTGCAGAGATGTATGAAGTATGTCCACAGTTTTGCCTCATATGTTTGCTCAGTGTCCCATGACAGTGCGGTCATCTGGCAGGTCACTGGCAAACATTGTGGGTTGAGGTCAGAAAGGGGTGAGAGACATGTGAGTGTCACACTTCATATCCATCAGAGTATGCATGGTAATACAGTAGCTGCTATTCTATCAACTTACTATCTTTGTAGGTGAAACTGTGAAACATGTACCTATCTCTGGGCCTTTGACTCCCCCTTTATGTATGGTTGTATCTGGTCTCTTGTTATTGGGGGTTGGGAGGTATGGTCAGCCTAGGACACAATGGGGGAGAGTGTGAACACTTTGGTGGCCTCCATCAGTATGTGCATGGCTTTCAAAGGCAGTTGTTCTGCAGCAGGGTCCTATTTGAGCATATCTACTCTGCCACTGATGCCTTAGCAGGTGTGTTTGAAGATGTTTTAGGTAAAGGGAACATTTACTGTTATCCCAGGCCTCACATACTACCATTATTATTTATTTGGCTCTCTACTGGTGTATTTCTGCATCAGAGTACCAGGTACACTCCCATTTGTCACAGTAGGTTTAATTTCAGTCTGTCAGTGGCAATAAGTATGTATTGCTGGAAACACCTGCTTCACTTATTATCTGTGTGGACTAGTGCGTTAGTGCCATAGGTTGTAGTTGACAGGGGCCTGGGTTCAAAACATCGAAGGAGAGATTGTTTTATACATGTGCCTAACATTGTGAGAAACACATAGAATTGTTAAGACACATTAAAAATCATTGAAGTGGGATTGCGCTGTGTGGCGCAATATGCCACGTTGTGACACTCTGCTTAATTCCACGCAAATCCACGCTAAAAATTTAAAAAGAAAAGAAAAAGGGGTGATAGGACAGTGGTAAAATGGGGGCAAGCAGGGGGGAAAAAACATAGTTAAATGCAGGTAGGTATGTGCAGGATGGATGTAGGGAAGGTCCATAGCATTCCATTTCTTGTACAGCAACAGCTGTGCAGTTTGACAGATTTTGTGGATGAATTTGGACTCACAAACCCCAGAGAGAGTGGTGAGGACAACATAAATGTGTTGTCAAGCCAACTGAACCAAATTAGTCTTGTCCAGTGGACCGATTTGCGAAATGGAGAGCTATGTATGGGGCATTTTTTTTCGGACACGTGTCCACTTTTTTTTTTTTTTTAAAGAGAGAGTGGAATGTTGGGGAAGGGATATAGGTATGTGTTGGAGATAGGTTGGGTAGGTGAGGATGCAACTGCATACAGACAAGACAGCAGACAGGGGTGGCAGGGGTGGTGTGTAACATATGGGGGGTAAATACCTCGTGCTTCCAGATGGCAGCAGTGTGACTAATGTCCCACCCATGAGCAGTCCACACTGCTCCTTCACTGCCTCAAAGGTGGCTGTGTTGGTGGCTAGGTGCCAGGGCCACCCGGCCCTACCAGGTAGTCAAGTCTGCCCTCAATCCGGCACAGGCAGCATTCATAGCACCTATGAACAATCCTGTGCACCATGGCTGGATGCCGATCCTGGATGACTACCATCCTTCTGCCACCACTCCCCTGAGGCGGTTCCACCAAATGGTGTGTAGGGCCACCAGAGGGGACACCACTGGCTTGGGTCCCAGGCATGCTGGGACTTGGTTCCACAGCCGGCTGAGGTATGGTAGGTGGATCAGCAGGAGCTGGCCTACCCTGATGTCCTGTTGTTATGGAGGTGAAGCGATACTTTTAGGTTAGTTATGAACAAAACCATTGTTAGTAAGAACAGCATGGCAGAACATTGGAAATAACCCCATTACATTTTAGTGCATATTATGTGAAACACAACAATGAATAACAGAACAGTCAGTATATTAACAGCACGCCAGTAACAGTTTGGCATATGGCCAACATAATAGGTAATTCAACAATATATGTTAATATGCAGTCATATTTCATAGCAATAATAAAACATATGCCCCAAAATAAAGTTCATGGAACAACATATGTTAATAGTAAACCATAACTAATGCATAAAAATTATAAATATTTGAAGATAAGTGGTGGGGAGAGAGAGAAATACAGTCCATTAATAACTATTATAGGCTATATAGTTGACAACAGTGCTGCTATCTAATCTACAGGTCTATCCTTTATTCATGTGCAAAAGTGCCCTTTAGCTGCTGTAGCATGTACATACCTCTCAAATTATCCACATGGTACATTATGGGCCAAGCAGTAACAAATGCAGGTACACAACTACACAGAACACTTGCACATCAAGTGTACCTATAAAACTACCAAGATGTACTGTGGGCTAATGTAATGTTACTTTGCTATTTACATAATCATGTCAATGATACATCTACAACAGAGGGAATAAGCAACAGTAATTACATTCTGTGACAGTGTGACACTTGAGAGACATCCATGTGTAAGGTACAGACAGTAAACAACTATCATGCCTTGCTTGGCAGGCATGGGGATAGAATCCAATAGCAGTGACTGCAGAGTACATCTTTATCAACTGTATTAATTGACTGCAGCAACCTTTAACACACACTCCAGGCATGGAGACATGCCAAAGCTTACACATTTTATTTCTTTTCTTTTATTTTATTATTACAATTATTTCCTGTATTTTATTCTGTATTTTCACATTCTTGGTAATGATTGTAACAATCTCTGACATGTAAACACACTATAATGTACTCATAATATGGGATACCTCACCCATTTACCTGTAGTTACTGTGGAGAGAATATCTGTAAACATTATATG
The DNA here is from genome assembly GCF_019279795.1 of Protopterus annectens. Classification (NCBI taxonomy): domain Eukaryota; kingdom Metazoa; phylum Chordata; order Ceratodontiformes; family Protopteridae; genus Protopterus; species Protopterus annectens. The sequence continues at coordinate 911,447,116 of NC_056735.1, forward strand.
ACTGATACTGTAATATTTAGATCTACATAGCACTGGATTTGAACCCTGGTCTGTGTGTGGCAAAAATGTACTTCATATACACCATTTAGCAAGATGAGCTACTGAGTCACTGCTGACTACTAACTGACTGATATTTGCCTAGAGCTCAACTGGCACCAAAATATGACCTGGTAATAGTACTACAGTTTTATACCTGACTGCAGTGACAGTTGAACACACATACATGGCATTCAAGCATAACAGAGATACAAGGTAAAGTATACATTACTACATAGAATTCTGGTGTACACAATACATTGCTAGTGTGGAGAAATATCTGGGAAGTCAACAAACAATATCTGATTATGGGTTATTTGCAGTGTACAACTAGTATACTGTTATACCTGACTGCAGCATCATACCTCACAACCTGAATGCTTGTAGCGGACATGCAATGGTGAAAAAAAGACAATCCTGCTGTACATGATTTACCTTGGTGTTATTGCTATTGGTCCATGTGTCAGTGCAGATCAGTTGTCATAAGTCATTTCTTACAAAACAACTCTGAACCCACACTTATTGCACAACAGACTTTAGTAGATACACCCACATACAGATACTGATACTATTTTGTGTTTTAACTGCAGAATAGTTTTAATGATTGATATTTTGCAAAACAGTCTTATGTCCACAGTCACTCCACAAGAGACTTTATTAGAGAAACCTTCAATCAGTTACTGGTATCATTTAATGTTTTTATTGCATAACAGTCGTCATTATGCAGGTGTTGCAACACAGCTGTAATTACATAGTTATTGCACTACAAACTTTTATTGCATATACTTTATTATGGATAATGCTTTAGTCTTCTTTGCTTATGGCACTTGGCACTACAGTTGGCAGTATGCACTTTTTACAGTAAAGGTGTAAATTCACATTCATTGCAATACAATTTTTTACTGTATATACCTAATGAGAGTTAATGCATTACTATGTCTTGCTTATTTGACTATAAATAGAAAAATACATCTATACTCACCACACTGAAAGCACAACCTGGTCAAGTGCCCAGTATGTACCTTGATGTTGCCAGCCCTCTCCTCTGCAGCTGTTGGGAGAGAAGCACACCATTATGCATACCAGTTTGGCAGACATTCAAGATCAGCTATTGATGAAACACAGGTAATGGTTCTTGCATACATGTGGAAGATTCCCAACCCAGAATTCTTGGATGTAGGTGTCAAAGAGAGCCCCCTTCCATCTTTTCAGGTCATCATGGTGGTGATGACACTGCTCCCCTGTGCGGGGGATGCCAGTTGCACTTGTGAGGTCCCTTGACAGCTGGTCACAGACCTCTGTCTTGCACTTTGAGCCCTGGTAACCTCCTTGCATCAGCTGGCCTTCAGAGCTTTTGACAAGGAGCCTAACCATGACCCTGAACAACTGACTGCCCCACTGCTGTGCCCTAAGGCATTAATGCTGTCCAGCACCTGCCATTGTATCCTTCAGAGAAAAAATTCCAATGGACTATGCTGTATTCCCACCTATTGGGCGTAATAGAGCCTATTTTTCCATCCTTACCAGCCATTGGGCAATATTTAAAAATATGGCACATCACTTATCAGCACAGAAACCAGTACAGCTGAGCTGAGCAGTGCAAAAACATGTATGCTTAGCAGTGCTTAGCATTGTGCAAACCAGCTAAGCAGATCTGAGCAGTGCATAAACAATTTCAGCCATTATAGTGTTCATGCAGTGCTTAGTAAAGCTTAGCAGGTCTTAGCAGAGTTTATCTGAAAGCAGCAGGCCGGTATTTAAAAAAAATTTGCATAATTTGTATTTTGAACAAAAAAGCTAACTTGATCTTTCAGGTATTCAAACCCTGCACCTACTGCACATAAAGCTGTAACTCTAACCATTTAGCGATGTGGATATGTTAAATTTTGCTATACCTTTGCATACAGCACTGAGCTATCTTTAAGCAGTACTGAGCACCACAGCTCTCCACGCAAACCCACTCAGCTATGCTTAAACTTAATCTTTACAAACTAATTAAATATATCCAGTTTATATTTTTAGATGTCTGGCGGGTGTCTTGACACCTCTTAGCACTGCTAAGCTTCATGCTGCACAGCAAGAACATGATTTTTAACTCATTCACTCTGGAGCAGCTCAGAAAATGCTGCCTGCTTACTTCCACCATAGGAACAACAGTGCAGCCTGAGCTCATTTTCAGGTACTCCATTTGTAATACCATACATAAAACAAATGTTCATAACTCTTTAACTATACGAGTTAGTCTAAACATGTCAATCTGAAAGTTGTTCAGCAGGCACTGACCTTTCCAACAGTGTAAATGTTGATATTGTGTATCTAAGTCATTATTAAATATTTGCCAAGAAATGCTGATATTGTGCATTTGTTTACCTTTTTGGTAAAACAAATCACAATATTCTGGTGAATGTACCATGTAGACCCATACAATTTGTAATTAATTTGTTTGTATGAATATCAGCTTTAAAATGATACCTTAACCATTACTGTCTGGTGCTCCTTTACAGAGATATTTACAGAAATATGATTAATATATTTCTCATAATTGATAAATAAACAAAGCATAATATCTCATCACCTTTAACAGGCAGAGACTACATATCATTGTACAATTTGTGTGTCTCAGAGCCAGCTTCAAATTATGCGTCATTTGTGTCATCACCATGCTCACTTGCAAAGATATGGGCATAATAATGAGAAATATTGCAAGTCTATAATTTTCATAATCCTACAAGACTAAACAAACTGTGATATCTGTACATGTGTACAGCATACAGACACAATTCTTTTACCATGTTGCAAGGAGTAATACTGTCTTTAAAATGAGGTATTACTTGGGACATTGACATATTCCCTTGCAAAGCTATTTACAAAAATTTGAAAAAATCATAATTTCCATAATCTATGTCCTTAACAAACTTTGATATCTGTACATGTGTACAGCATACAGACACAGTTCTTTTACCATTTTGTAACTATTAATACTGTCTTCAAAATGAGGTATTACTTAGCACATTGACATACTCCCTTGAAAAGTTATTTAACAAAATTTGAAAAAAAAATCAGTGATATCTGTACATTTGTACAGCATACAGACACAGTTCCTTTATCGTGTTGTAAGGACTAACACTGTATTCAAAATGGGGTATCACTTGGCACAATTACATGCTGCCTAGCAAAGTTATTTACCAAAATATGAAAATAAAATCATAATTTCCAAAACCTAAGTCCTAAACAAGCTGTAATATATGTACATGTGTACAGCATAGAGACACAGTTCTTTTACCATGTGATACAAACTGATACTGTCTTCAAAATGAGGTATTATTTAGCATGTTGACAACTTCCCTAGCAAAGTTATTTACCAAAATATGAAAAAATGTCATAATTGTCATAGCCTAAGTCCTAAACAAACTGTGATATCTCTACATGTGTACAGCTCATGGGCCCAGTTCTTTTACCAAGTTGTAAGGGCTAACACTGTCTTCAAATGAGGTATTACTTAGCATGTTGACATGTTCCCTAGCAGAGGTACAATTACAATTATTTTACTGTGTTCTAAATAGTGAAAAGGGTTTTCATGAAATGTAATAGACATTGACTTACCATACTGCTCCTACTTGGTCATGGCTGTTTTCCATCTCATCACTAGGTGCATGTTGCCAGTATGTCATGCATTGCTGCCATCACGCCATTGTGCAGATCACTCAAGAACTGTTCAATGCCATCTTCATTTAGGTGATCCTCTTCCACAGTGATGCTGTTATGGCTGATTGTTGATAAATGCATAAAAGCAATTTTGCAACCATCTGGCTTTGTGTGCTGCCCATTGGCTGTCTCCAGTCACTTGGAACTGTTGGAAATGGAAAGTCTGGCATGGTCCAGTGATGGTGCTCTGTCATCAGTGTCAGTAGCAACAGTATTGCATGAACTTGTTAGTGAAGTACTAACAGATGTTTCCTGCTGAGGCACAACCATATCCTTGCTTGACAAAGAGCTACTTTAGCTCAGATCTAGTGGATTTTCTCTGTCCCAATCCATGTACTCTGGGTTACTTTGAGCCCCATGTACAGTCGAAGGGCCATCCACATCCTTGTCAGGACTAGCACTGTCATGGACTGTGGAGGACTTCATAGGTCTGTCAGTGATATCACGGGCTTTCTTGAACACAGATAAAGGCACTTCATCATTTGTGTCAAAATCAGACCGCACTGGGTGACCATTGTGTGTGGCACTCTTCCTTAGGAGTGCAAGTGGTACCTCATCCTCACTATCATGGTCAGTTTCAGCCTTATTGTTCAGGTCTTCTGTTGCAAGTCTTAGCGGTCTGTCAAGAATGGATGGCACAGGTGTCCAAGATGGCCACTAACTAGGAAACACTAACTTCTGTAAGCTCTTACCACCATCAATTAATCTGCTTAAATCACTTGCTACTGCTGCATCCAAACATACAAAAAAGATCTTGCAAGACAGAGCTAACTAAATCACACTTACCTATCGAAAATTTTTTTGGATTTAAAACACGGAAATTTAGCTGATCCCTTTTTCCATCATAGGTGCAGTGTTATCCAGCCACATGTGCTCGGGCCTGACATCATTGCAAGAATCCTACAAAAGAAAATAAATAAAAAATCCTATCAAGATGGAACAAATGGAGTCACAATCCTCAAAGACCAGGTTGTCATTAATATCATCTCCAGAAAAGGAACTATCTACAAAAAGACAAAAACATCCAAAATACAATCGGAAGCTCCTAAGCAATCCCTGAAAAATAAATCTGAACAACCCTTTCTTATGGAGGAACTCAAAGCAACATTAACTCCACTTCAGTCTGAAATCCAAGCCTTCTCTTCAAAACTAAACACTTTTGGAAACAACCTGGAACAAATTATTTCTAGACTGGCCTATGAAGCAAAAATTATGGGAAATGAGATAAAAATACAGGCACTACAAAAAGTAATTTCTACAAATGAAACTTCCATAAAAGACATGCAGCAAAAATAACAGATCTTGATGCAAGGGTGAGATGCAACAATGTGTTGATTAGAGATATACCAGAGACGTTTGAACAGCCACAACTCCCCAGCATTGCAAAGGAAATCTTTGAACTTTTCACAGAAAATAAAGAGCTAGTACAGTCACTTACAATTGAGAGAACACATCAGACTTTGAGAAAATCACAGTCTCCAGATGCACCAAGACAAGTCTACAGAAGATTATTAAATGCTTCCCATGCTCAATCAATATCGTTGCCTGCAAAAAAAAAAAAAGAAGTTTATAACACGGAAAGGAAATGAAATCACAATTGCCCAAGATTTCCCATAAAGCAGTCCAGACAAACTCTCTCACCCTTCTGCAAGTTCCTGATAAACAAAAACATTAAATTCCAGATGAAATACCCAGCAACACTATCTTTTCAACACAAAAGCACCACATATTCAATCAAAAACCTTCAAGAAGTGAAATCTGTCTTTCACAAAGCATTTGGTGAAGTGCTGACGACCTCGGGGTGAACAAACAACAAAATGATACACAGAGTATTAAAATCAGACCTGATTCTAAACAGAAAGAAATATCTTAACATAATGATGCACTCACATGTTTTTTAAGCTCCAAAAATGGATTTAATTCCAAATGAATGCAAAATAGTGATGGTAACTCTTGTGCAGCCTTACGGTTTAGGTGGAATCATTTTTTTACCTCTAACTCTTTCAGCCGTGAATTCTGCTTCAGTAAGGCCCATTCCTGTCTTTTCTCCATCTCGGCGTTCTATATGCAGGCCGCAAAGCCAAACCATGCGGCTGCTTATTGCCCCCTGACCTGCAAAAATCATCTTCCGGTCTTTCTTACAGGAAGAGCTTCTGCTTACAGAAGTTAAAGTGCAAAAACGTGCTCTGCGTGTTATGTCATGCAGGGCCGACTTCGCCTTATCTCCGGATCCTCTCGAGCAGTTCTGTGGAGAGCTTCAAGCAACTAAATGAAAAAAAGAAAACAGGGAGGAAGAAAAGAAGAGAAAAAGCGATGGATGCCTTAAAGGAGCTTCTCTTTTAATTCCCGGACAACATTGTATCACCTTCATACTCAGCACAAGCACGGACAGAGGAAGTCATCTGCAGCATCAGTTATTTATCTGAACTTTAGTGCCTAAAGAACTACTGTAAGTAGAAATCAATGGTTGCTCTGTACACCATTCTCATGAGTTCGAACTTGCAGAAAATTTCTTTGATGGTTAGCTTTAAAAGATTGTCTGGCTATAAATTGACTATTTCAATCATACTGCATATAACTGACTTTATAAAACTCTTTTGTTCTTGGCATTTTACTTTTGGTAATGCACGGTATCCTTCCCCAGTTCTGCATTGTTCCACAGGTCTTTAAGCTACTAATATATAGTATTGTATGTCTATTTGCTTTTTGCCTAATTTTTATATGTAATGTGAACATTTGAAACTAGAAAAAAAAGAACGTGGAAGTTAAGAAAAAGGAAATGGGGAAAGGATAAAGGAATGATGAAAGAAAAAAAAAAGAGAAAAAGCCTTTAACTCATATTTACATTTTGTCTTTAGATCTTATATTTGCATTTTTTATTATTGTATCTAAGCTGTTGCAGTGTATTTGTACTATGCTTTACGCTTGTAATTTATTTTGGGGTTGGCAGATTTTGATGAGAGGTGCACTTAGTTTAATAATTAATGGCAAGTAGCACTAACCTAAAACCCCTCCTTATACTAAGCTTAAGGTATCTCATTTCATAAACTCTGCTGTAAGGGTCTAGAGTTACCATGTGAGTTGCTCTTCATATAACAGCAGATGTCTTCTTGATATGTGTAGAAAGGTGCCTAAAGGAATAAATTTCTCTCATTGTTGCAACATATTACAGCCCTAAACCATTTTCACATTCAGCCCATCTTATTTATATATAAATAAGACAATTATGCTCACTGTTTATATTGCTTACTAGTTAACACTCATACTTGACCGAACAACAAGATTATCTATTGACCATCTTAACACTAAATCAGACAGACTGTTTGAATCATGTAGTGTACATATACAAACAGTAGGATGTAATAGCCTTTTCTTTAGTTGTAACTGCTCAAGTTTTTTGTCTGCAGTAAGCTACATGCCTTATCCATTCAATACTGCTTGGTTTGCCACAATTATAGTTCCAAGACTTATTTTGTAATATCCTTGGCTATTCTATGCCAATACCACGTGCAACAGTAGCATGTCTGCTGTCACCTTCATCTCATCTTACCTACACATTTGTGTTGTTTTAATTATGTGGGTATAGATGTGTATGTTTTAGGTGCGTTTTTTATAACTGGACATTTACATATATACATAATTACATATATACATACAGGTGCTTTTTTACACACATGCACAAATGCGCTCATATAGTTATACTCACACACAAATGGTAATGCTCATACATACGCATGCTTAACCATGTCCATAAGGGGATTATTGTATATAGCTCAGTTTGTGTAAACTTCCACTTAAATCATAAAGGCAGTTACATGAAATTGTAGTAAAAATGGGCTATCCTTTTGCTTCATGTGATAATATACCGCCTATATGTTGCTCAGTACATAAGTAATGCCAAATTGTAAACTGTACAGCTCACAAAGTGTTGTGTAAGAAGTGTGACTGGAAGTTCTACAACCATCCTAGGATCCCCCTCTTGTCTAAGACTGCTGCAAACCATAAGCTGTTCCAAAACTTGTTTAATACTCCTTTGATCTGTGTTCGACCTTCACTGTATATAATGCTATTCAATTTGTAATGGTATCTAACAACTAATACAAGTTAAATGTTTACATATATATAATCATGAATCTTAATACTGCACTTGTTTACCATATGCTCTAAATGAAGATGTCATCCACTGGGTACTGGAAAAAGTAATATTCTACTATGAAATACGACTGCTTTTAAAACTTTCTTTAAAAATTTTCAATTGTAATTTTTAAGAGGATTTTGTTACCTCCATTTATTGAGCTAGTAAATGTGAATGCTTACATTCTGCTTTAATTACTTAAAGTCAACACAGAGCAGGACATTTTAGTATGTGTAGAAAGATGGATCTTGGAACGATTGAAATGTTTTGTACAATAGTTAGTTTTGTAAATAGTTTTTATTTATCTCTTTCAGATAATAGTAGGATGTAGATAAGCACGGGGTGAGGTCTGAAAGGGGGGGGGGGTTGTCACTGACTCCTACTATCACTTTATATTTGACATATCTAAAAACACTTTTGACTACTACTACCTTGGTTACATTTTCCTTTATAATTCAGTCATCCCTTTTTGTTTCACTATCTCTAACTTTCGTATAAACTGTCGGATCACCAAAGGTACTCCCCAATGATATCAATGGAATCATGGAATTTCAAGAGTTTATAAAATAATAAGAAAAATAACCTAGTGTTACATATAATATACAAATGGACCTTCGAGATAACTCTTATTCAAGAAACTCACGACAAAAGAACAATGGGAAAAATATGTCAAAAAGAAATGGATTAAACAAATAATAGCTGCTGGGAACTGTACGGATTCTAAAGGAGTAGCCATAATTGTTAAAAACTCTTTTAAAGGCTTATTAATATCAAGTGGGTGGGATCCTAATGGAAGATGGTGTTACATAACATGTTCTATTCCCTTCTGCAATAAAGAAATACTTATATTAAATGTTTATGGATCCTGCTTATACCAATACTCTTTCTTATATGAAATTTACTTACTCCTTAAAAAATTTCATAACCATGTAATGATCCTGGGTGGGGATTGGAACATGACTAACAGACCTGAGCCTGACAGGACATATAAAGCTAATAAACAACCTGCAGCCCTTACCAAGCTCCCAGGTGCTATAACAGAGGATTTTAACCTGCATGATCCGTTTGAATCTTTCAGAAAGGACCCCTCAGTTAGTGAATTTACATTTTTCTCAGCTTATCATAAATCCTGGTCTAAGACAGACTTTTTTCTAATCTCAATATTTTTCTCAATTTATAAAATAACTTAAAGTTGTGAACCTAGAACTCTTTCTGATCATGCCAAAATTAATATTAACATAATTAATTCCAGACCGAACTCGGACGAACAAATCCCATCTAACTGGTCCTTTAACTCAAATCATTTAAATAACAAGACTTTCTCTCAAGAAATCCAGGAATTCCTATCCCTTACAACAAATGCCTTTTACAATTTGGATATTCCCCTTGACACCCATTAGGCTGCAGCTAAAGCTACGCCCAGAGGTATCCTTATTCAAAAAGCATCTTTAATCAAAAAACAGATTAAATTGCATGTATTGTCATTAGAAGATGAACTAAAAAGACTAGAGTCAGAACTGCAAACTAAATTCTCTATTGATGTCGAAAAGCAGATGATATCTCTGCAAAAACAGCTTCATGAAGTACACCTAAAACAATACTCTCTCACGGAACTAAGACACCTACATAGATACGCTGAATGGGCCCAAACTCCTTCAAGGATTCTGGCCAGGATAATAAATATTGACCATAATGGCAAGTCCATTTTCACAGACAATGAAATCATTCAGGTCTTTGAAGAGGTGTATAAAGAGTATGGACCTCAATTACTTGATGGGGAGGTCTTCACTGACCTTTTCCTGGATGAACTACAATTTCCAGTAATAAATGATACCCTCAGGCAATCTCTCAAGGCTCCTTTATCTGTTGATGAAATTCTTCTAGTCATAAACAAACTGAAACCAGGAAAAGCCCCGGGTCCAGATGGCTATGTTGTGAATTTTTATAAAGCCTTCAAGCATCTCTTAGCTCCCCTTTTACTCAAAGTTTACAGTTATATAATCCAATTTGGCATCTCCAATTTATACATAAATAATTCCAAGACTATTTTTATACAAAAATCTAATGACACTAAATTCAGCCCAACTGACTATCGTCCAATTACTTTAATCAATCTAGACATGAAAATTCTATCATCAGTTCTGGCATATAGATTAAAAAATGTACTGCCACACATCATATCCCACGACCAATTAGGATTCATGAATAATAGACATGTGTGGGACAATATTCTGACCAAAGAAGCCATAACCAATATGACAGTGAATGAAAAATCACCCAAGTATGCACTCTCAGTGGATGCTCAAAAAGCATTTGATAGGGCAAACTTACACTTTCTTTTCAAGACTATGAAGCACTTTGCCTTTCCTGATGAATATATCAACATGGTCACAACTATCTATAACAAAGCATCCACCACACTAAATATAATTAAAAAGAAATCAAACCCAATTCAAATAATTAATGGTACAAGGCAGGGGTGCCTGCTCTCACCTTACTTATTTAACCTCTATCTTGAAGTTTTTTTGTTGAGTCAAAAACATTTCATCACTCTGTTTATATCTCCAAAGTTCCAGTGAAGTATATTGCCTTTGCAGATGATTTAAATATCTACTTTAAATTTCCCTTGACTGATCTAGAAAAAATCTTAAGGGCCATCTACAAGTTTTCAAGAATTTCAAATTATGCCATCAACCCAAATAAATCAATAATTTACCCACTAAACCCCCTTGGACACAAAGAATTTTTCATACCAGAAACAAAGATCAACATTAACTAATCACTCAAATATCTGGGCATAACCTTCACCCACCCCCAACAGGAACTAATTAAAAATAATCTCTATAAAACGTGGTCTAAAATCATGGATGACCTCTCAAGATGGAAAAATGTGAATCTCCCCCTTCTTTACAAGACAGCTATTATAAAAATGAATATCCTCCCCAAAATTAGTTTTCATTTCTATGCCCTCAACATTCCTAACAGCTTTTTCTTGAAAATGGAAACTATACTAGGGAAATGTATATGGTACCCCAAGAATGCTAGGATCAGCTATTCTAAACTAATCCTTCCCAAAGAAAAGGGAGGCATGTGCCTCCCGGATTTTCTAATATACTATTATATAATAAATGCTAGCCATATTATACACATAACTAACTACGGTCTTTTAAATACAGCTTAGAATTCCCTATGGTTAAAAATCTACTATTCACACCTAATGGCATCCAAGCTTAATCCTAAAGAAACCGTTTTCCTAAATACCAAAACTCTCAAAGACTTTAAGATTCACCCTACATTAATAAAAAATATTGTAGGGTTCCAAAAGCTTATAACATCTCTAGACCTAAAAAATTCCTTAATGATGGCCCAACCAATTGACTTAAATCCTAACTTCAAACTAAACAACAACATGCTAAATCTAGACAAATTTCCTCTCATTAAGAATTGTATAGTCTGGGACTTTTATAAAATCAAAGACCACCCATTTGAATCTATTATAGCATCGTTGGCAGTCAATAAAAGATATCATATAATCGTCAAACAAATAATATACCTAGTAACCCTAGTTACAGACAAGATCGAAGGGACGCCATTAGAATTCCAACTCTATCAGCAATTAATAAGACAGCTTCTGTTAAGGTCCAAAATGCCTTCAAACATTTATAGGTTAATAACAAAAATAAAACACCATGACAAAATTTTATTTTTCAAGTACTGGGAGAGCCAAAACAAAGAAATAACTCTGAACTAAAAGCTTGAGGTGATTGATATAACACTAAAACAAACTCTCTTCAAAAAATTAATCTATACTCAGTTTATGATAAACAACAATGCCTATCATACGCCTTTATTTCTGAGTAAAATCAATTCAAACATCTTACCTCTATGCCCTACCTGTCCCAACTCAGAAGCCAATGCTTTACATATATTTTGGTCCTGTAAAAACATGTACAAGTTCTGGTGCTCTTTGAGAGCATAACTCAAGAAAATTGGATACATGAAGTCCACCTTTTCGTGGGAAATGGCAATTTTGAACATATTTCCTAGATCCTACAACTCTGAGTCTAAATATATTATTGTTACACTTTGTGTGTTACTCAAAACCTATATTACACTCAACTGGCTAGATAGATCTAAAACCTCTTGGAAAGAGTTTAAATCAATGGCTACCAAATATGTTATGGCGAGCAAACTAAGTACAATAAGAAAAAAGAAAATAAAGTGCTTCCAGAAATACTGGAGTAACTTTATAGAAGATCTTAACTACACCCTCATTTATTTTAAATTCCTTTTCTTTCTTTTCCTTTGCTTTTTCCCTCTCTCTTTTCCTCACTTAAATAGTCTTCCTCTTAAAACACTCTACTTTATTTTTTTCAACCTTACCAGACGAGGATGTTAACCTCCAGTCATTCCATAAAGGGATATAATATACACTTATTATCATACCCTATACCCCTAATGGTAGTAGTAATACTCAATTTCTTTATGTTAATTATCTTTTATCAGTGACAACCGTATATATATATATATATATATATATATATATATATATAGTTAATTAGAATAGGTTTAGATATACGGGTACATATTATCTTATGGTATAATTTGGTTTGTGCAATTGCTAATACTTCCTTTTATGATCTTATGTTTAATTGTAAGCATCTTGCTTAGTAAATGTTAATTATATTTCCTGTAGTCTATTATTGAATGTACCTGACAACAAACAATTATTGTAAATGAATGTAAAGTTCTTTCTTTCATTGTTTGTTCTTCTTTTACCTGTATTTGTATTGTATACTGAAAACTGTAATAAAAATCATATTACAAAAAAAAAAAATAAATAATGGATGGTACAGAGGCATCATCCTTATCACAGACAATGGCCTTCTCATGCAAATGTGCAAATGGAATCTCATTGTCTGTGTTATAGTCTTCATCCTCACTCTGGTTGGCATGATGTGGTGTCTCAAAGTACATACCCATGTCTGAACCACTGCTACAGCTACCAGAGTTAGTTTCCTCACCCAGCAGGTAAATGCTGTTTGCTTTTACCTCCACAAATAGCACCTTCACTGGGGGACGGGTTGTTTTCCACTTAAAATTGCACCTGAAAAATACAACAGTATACAACATTCTGATGTTATATACCTGCACAGAGGGAGTTGAAAAGCAACACACCAGAAAACTATATGGTGACTGTGTGATACAGGAAATTACTACATGATGCATTAGTTCACAAAAATATGAAGCATATAACCACAATGGGGACTTTACTATGTATCAAACAAATTGCAAAAATGACAGAAAGAATGGTGGGGTTGGGGTGGTTTCATATGACTGCATGTAGACAAAAACCCAAATCTGGCTTGTGCATTCATCAATATAATAACGACTTCTACTTAAGTGAATAACAGTGACACCTGCTGAGAGTTTTACCTGAAAATTGATAATGACTCAGTGTTATATTACAACTGCACTTATTATTAATGTGATAACGACCTGCATTTCATTACTGCAAAGTTATGCATGCTCAGCACATGTGATAATTGCTGCACATAACCTGTTGAGTAGGGTCTATATTATATAAACAAATGAGTAAAATCTCTACTCACCTTTGATTGGACCCTATTTCCCAAAGTTCCACAAAACTGAACCATCAAATCACTGATTTCTTTCCAAGGGAAAGAAATCGGTAGCTCAAACATGTGCACTACATTACAACAAACACTATACAAGTGGGGAGCTTCTCCTCCCACACCTCCCTAACTAAATATACTAACTCTGAGATCACACTACAGTCAGGAAAGGGGCAGATTTAACAGTACAGACAACCAATTTCTTTCCCTTGGGAAATATGGGTTGCTCAAAGGTGAGTTGAGATTTTACTCTTTCGTTTATGTAATATAGACCCTTTGAGTAGGCATTCATTATATTACCTTGTGCAGCTCTTATGTAACACAGACTCATTATCATCTGTTAGGAGAAGACCTGAGTAATTCAGTAAAAATAGTATAACACTTATATATTACTGAACCCTTCTTCCCACCTAAATTCCACACATGACTGACAAAGCCAGGAATATTGCCCAAAATATATGGTAACTCCATGCTGGTAGTAGTCTGCAAGTAATAACCTTTATCTCATTCAGGCAACTACTGAATGTAACTTATCTGGTTGATCTGTGTAAGAATTAGTCAAAAAAGTAGTAATCCATGTTCTTACCTAACCGTCCCTCTGGTTACAATAAGACACAGAAGTAAAAAAGGCAGAAATACTGTCCAAAATATCTGGTTGAGCAATGCCAACAATCATCAATAAAATGTATGTAACTAAACCTTATACCACCGAGACATTATTCAGTAGAAAGAAAAACTAAATCAGAATATACGTTCAGATGGACAAATGGATTTTCCATTATGCAAAAACACTTAAGAATGACATCAGGCTGTCCAAAAATAATACTTCTAAGCGAGGTTTGTGTTAACAGAAAACTCTCTGTAAAGTGAAACAAATTTCCCTTCATAATGATCCAAACATGAATAAATACTTATACCAGGCAAATAAGTTCTCATGAGATTTCTTGGAATGATGCAGTATCTTTTTAAGTTTGTTCCATTCCTGATTTTCATTGGCCATAAAAGAAGCTACTGGAAAATCATGTGGAACAGCACTGAACTAAACAGCAAGTACAGATTCTGAAATGCTTAATAAGTAAATGAAGTACAGTGATCTATTTTAATGTGAACAACTCAGTCTGATTTTAAGTAAATGCCACTCAAGATGTTACTTCTGTAGTGATTCTGCAAAAAGATTAATTTATTTAATATTTGTTTACTGGGAAAGTCTGACTTGTTATGAAGCCGATTTTCAGTGGAGGCCCGGGGACAAACATTCCAGACATGTCTTTGTAATGTGGGAAGAAATCCACACAAATGCAGGGAAGACATGCAGACTCCACACAGAAGGCACCCCATGGCCCTGCCAAGAATCAAATCGGAGAATCTTTTGCTGTGAGGCAACAACACTACAGCTGCATCACTGTGCTGTCCATGAACCAGTTGCTTACAAATCAAAAGTTTTTTTTTTTTTGTTTTTTTTTTATGAAATAGCTTATGGCATACAAAGCTGAAGGCCTGACTATGCCTCTGGTGACTCAGGTTTAAATAATAGTACTTTGGATACCTGTGGGAGCTGGCTAGAGAGAATAGGTGTAGATGGTCACTGCTGGCTCATCCATCCTGGTGGGGGGCAGGCAGCCCCAGCTCATCATGAAGATGACACCTAATAGGAGCTCTGGGTGCTAAATAGTGAAGTTCGGATTGTCAAGACCATGCTTTTGTGGTGTATTCACTCCTCTAGCTGGGGTAATTCAGCAAACACAGACGTACTTTCCTTTAGGAGACAGCAATGGCAGGGTGTGGAGAGCCTGCGGAGGGGAAAGAGGGATTCTCCCAAGAAGAAATTGATTGGCTTTTGTATAATCTAATAACCCAAGGGGCTATTGATCAGAGGGAATATTCTGTTTTGAGGTACAATTCTCTGAAGACTGTCTGTGGTACAAATTTGCCTATGCAAACACTTCCAAGAATCCAAAACTTTTCAACTTTGTTGCATACTGTGGAGCCGTAAAGTCATCCTCTCATTGTTCCCTTGTATATTGCCTTTCCATTATCTCTTCACAATTTTTCAAACCTTTGATAGAACTTTTTCTGTTCCTGGATATGTTAACTGTCGCTCGTCTGGTGTGGTTTACATTGCTTTGTGTTCATCATGCACCGCCTTTTATGTGGGCATGACGACCAGGCAATTGAAAACCAGAATAAGGGAACACTTGTATAGTATTAAAACCAAAGATGAAAAAAATGCCCTTTTCAAACATAGTTTAGTTTGTCAGGCTTTCAACAAATTTTTATTTTCAATTTTGGAGGTCTGTAAGAAAGACAAAAGGGAGGGGGACTTTAAAAATTTCCTACTACAAAGGGAGACATATTGGCAGATTAAATTGAGGTCTGACCGTCCCCCAGGTCTCAACGAGACCACCAATGTCAAATGCTTCCTTAAACATAGGAAATTAAAGGTCAATAAATGTGAAGATTTAGTTTGTTTACACATTACTTGAAAAGGTTTATTATTTTCCTTTAAATGTTGCAGTTATTCATTTTTGTGACATCATTAATTGTTTTTAATTAATTTCCATAGTGATGTCTTGCCTATTTAAACTCTGTTTGTGTTTGTAAGTGTTATTCTGAGGAAGTCTACGGACGAAAGTGGAAAATTAAAAAGTTTACGCTATTGTTGTCGTGGATTCATTTGCAGGTGCCTTTGCCTTGATTTTGTTTCATTTTTCAAACCTTCTTTAATTCTTATATAACACTCAGTACTTTATATGCCCTAATTTATGTCTTTCTAATGCTAACTTCTGTTCTAAACTCTACCTTCCTTATACTGACTGTCGCCTGTAAAATGTCTTTTTTGAACTATACCACCAATGAGGGTATATTTTTTGTTGGGTATGAAGAAATTATTTTTTCCTTATCTTATACTGAAGTGATTGTATTAAACCTCATGTACTTTCATTGTGGAGCTTTTTTTTCCTAGGCTACTGCTGAAAATGGGCTCTCAGTAAACAAATGGAATTTAATTGTTGGGGAAAAATAGTAGACCCTCTAAAATCTGTTCATATGCTACTGAATGTGCACACTGGACTCTGCACACCAGTCCCTGTTTCTTCGGCTCCTGTCCCTCATTATTAGCTTCATGAATTGCTTGGATATGTAAGAGCTACTCATGCAAGGCAAACAAGTCCAACAGGTACACCTGCATATTATTACACCTGCATAATATTAAGCCAAAGTTTGCAGCAGACATTTCTAAGGTATACAAACTTAACAAATGGGACATAA
Source organism: Protopterus annectens (assembly GCF_019279795.1). Classification (NCBI taxonomy): domain Eukaryota; kingdom Metazoa; phylum Chordata; order Ceratodontiformes; family Protopteridae; genus Protopterus; species Protopterus annectens. Next base: position 911,463,895 of record NC_056735.1, read on the forward strand.
AGATCCAACCTGGTATCCACATTTCTCTAGTACAGTGATGACAAAACCATCAGAATTCCAAAGGCACAAACAATCCTAGCTTAAAATTACAGAATACAGAGAATAATCAAAAATCAAGAGAGAAAAGGCAGGTTCAGAACATTGTTGCAGGAGGGGAAAACTGCATAGAAAAGTTTTTGTGCTGAGCTAATCTGGTAAAATAACTGTTAAGGGTGGAAAAGGTCACACTGGCTATGGGACAGAATCATCAAGATGCAAGTGTTCTGAATCAGTTACACAGACAAAGAGGGGACAGGATATGATTGTAAACTGAAGGGAATAGGGGTGAATGGAAAGGTATGTTCAAGGTCAGTCAAGAGAAGATCTATGTAATGAATAAAGGCATTATCAGGATAAAAAATAGACTGAACTATAGGTGTATGAAGCACAATGTACTAATATTTACTCTTTTGTCTGCATGTAATACTGAGTTGTGCACTTACAAATACACACATGATTTGCAATTGTTTTTGTTTTACATATATGCTTGAAGCAATGCTGCTTATGGAATGTGCAGTATAGTGCAGTCGAATTGTTAAATATCCACTCTATATTAATGGTGTTCTTGATATAAAAAAAAGGTAGATCCCAACACTTGGAGCATAGGAATCAAATATGTAGCTCAAACGTTTCTTAAGCCATGGCATGGGTCTAACAGCCTTAACTGATGCACATACAGCAAAAGTCATTGAAAAGAAAGTCACGTATTTGCTTAACAAATTTATAAGGAGCAGAAAATAACACATGGCAATAGGCAATAACTCAGAGAAGAAATGGTGGTGCGTTATAGGTTCAAAGGATGATACTAGGCTATTGGCCAGGAGACCCTTATAAGCCTAGCCAAGAATTTCACCCATGTTCCCACAAAGTCAGCACCTGTTTTCCAAGCAGGGACATGGAAAGCCAATCAAACCATCCGCACTTTGTTTTAAGTCATTTAATTCAGATGATTTTCCATAATGTACATTTATGCAGAAAAGTTCTCATCCTGTCTGGAAACTTCAGTAGTAAGATAGTTACATACTGCTTTCAATCAGTGAATAAACATTTTTATCCCACTTGACCAAAATTTCCACCAGATGAAACACAGACTGACCTCTGTTTATTGACTAGGCTTGACCGCTAGCCTAGTGTTTATCTATGAACCAAAGAATTAAAAAAATACCTATGAACTATAATGCATCACAATACCATTTATACATAAACCGGCTTTGGTAAACAGCAAACATGACATGCACATGAATGGGAGTAAATGCATTTATACTGATGTTCCCAAAACCAGAAATTGCAATATTCTAATCCATATGCGACTCAATAAAAATAAGAAATGCTTAATTTTAATAAGCCCATTTCAGGTCGATATAAAATAGAACATCAGCTTAAAATGTTACAATGTTACTAACTAAGCTAAAATGTTACAGATGTCACTTAACTGGGATCACCCAAGAAATGTACAGGTCCATCAACCTTGTAAATGTTAAATAACAGATAATTTTTCAGAATAGCTCAAGCTCGATTTTAGCTTTCTCTCTTTCAGGTACACACCACTGATGTTAAAACATTTTGACATAAAATGCCACTAAAGCACTTACAACTGTGCCAACATAAACAACTCAGAAGTTTTCTAAAAGGATGCCAATGTTATCTACTCTTAAGGCACGCAACACATTTCAACACTGAACAGGGTGCAAAACACCAAACTGTACAAATAACCTTAGTGCCCAAAACAGACTGCTCTATTCTATGCCTTCAAAAATAAAGAA
>NC_056735.1:911770696-911863196 GCF_019279795.1 Protopterus annectens
TTGGTAGGCTTGTCTATCTCTGAGCAATTTTTTGTTTTTATTGCTCTTAAGCTTAGACATCAGTGCGTCTATGCTCACAAAAATACGTTCATAATCGTATTTAAATTGCAAAAAAGCGGTATTGATTTTAATGACATTGTCCAAGATGTTAATTTCATCAGTTAAAGTTTTAATGTGTAAAGAATAGTGTTTGACGATAGTGTTTAATAACTGCACACCTTGTTCCTGGAAAAGGGTTCTCAAATCATTGTAGAAGTCAACATGAGTTAGAAGTCCTGATGGAGAAAAATTGTTCCTAAGCCCCTTTGGAAAAAGGTTTTCCGCTATACATTGTTGGAAATAAGCGGATTCAAGCTGTAATTTTCTCAGCTTCAAAACTTTTTTGTCCAACAATTTTAAATTATCTGTTAAATCAGCACTGGGAAGTCCTAAATTGCCAGTATTAGACTTCACAGAATTCGTATTGTTGTTATTTTCAAACATAAAGGCACCTACATTCCCCATCCATTCTGAAAGAGAGAACGTAGTATTAAATGATGGGTTACCTGTGTTAGGATGCCTTGAAGTGGTCGCCATTCCTGTAAGTCCGTGAGTGTCAGCATTAGGATCATTACCGCCAACTTGAGTACACTGTCTTGATTGTAAAACAGGAGCCTTATAAGAACACAGGCTGGTGTCAATGCCTGTGTTCGGGGCATTCAATTCTGGTATACAAAGCGGTAGACCCACTGGGATACTCGGCGTCCCACTTACTGACCCAGGGAAGACCCTTCCTGAGTTCGAAGCATTTTCAACACTTATATTCAGGTTGTTGAATTCGGATGCACGATACGGTTGACCTGCTGGAATGGTAGACGTACCACTTCCTGGAGCAGATCTCAGTGACGTACCAAATGCTGGCAAGTTAAACCCTGCGTTCGATTTGTCCTGTTGAATCAAGTCCATTCGGACATTCAAGAGATCGATCTTTCTTGACAAATTGGCCAACAAATTAGCGATGTCCACATTTTCAGTGTTATTGCTGTCTGCAATAGTCGCGAAAATGTTTGGTGTATCCGGTGGAGAAGGAGAGTCCGATGCCATTTATTCAAACCAAGTATCCAACAAAATTAACGAAGACAGACTATTGAAACACAAAGCAAATGACTTCCAACAAACACCAACACCAGCAAAGCAGTAGTCCTTAACGCAATTTTTTCTTTTTTAAAAACCAAAAGCGTTTTCGCTACTGGCCCGTAGCTTCATCAGAGGAGAATGCAAACAATTTATGTGATGAGTAAGAAAGCCTTTTAACAAGGATACACTCTGATTGTAGGAAATGACGACATTTTTAAAAAATTATTAACACCATCCTCTACGCAACTTTTGAATAAGAAAGATCTACTGAAAAGCATATTTCCATTAGTTACAAACATTAAAAAGTAACATCAATAAACTGTAATTAAAAATCCATAAATGCATAAATTTTAACCGACAATGGATTGCTGGCACTCATTGTCGCAATTATGAATAGGCTACTTAAACTAAAAGTGAACAAATTCATGATATAGTACTGATATTGTTCGTGTCATAACCATCAGGACTAATATCATCCCACTTATAAGAACACACATGTGTAAGTTTTACATTGGTTTAACCTAAACTACACTCTAAAAAAATAGTGTAATTCATTTTTTAAAAAACTAAAAATCTCAACATTCTTATAAAAAATATACTCATTCTAAAAAATATACTCATTCTAAAAAATTCCATTGACACATATATGCTATTTTACGAAGTTGAATATGCACATATTTAATCCAATAACACTACCTTAAATAACTACGTAGTTTTAGTACTGGAGAAATATTACAATTCTCATTTAAACCGGGAAGCTTGAAAGCATCCAAAGTGAGTTGCCATTCAAGCTCCCGGTTTTCTAAAATAAGAGATGTTGGACCACCCCTGATGTCAGCTGGGACATGATCAATTCCCATAAACAAAAACGAATGTCCAGGATATGCGCCAGTATGTTTTGCTAGTGCATTATCTTCTTTGTTTTTCCTGATTGCGTAGGTATGTTCATATATTCTTTCACGGACCTTTCAGTCCGTTTTACCTACGTAAAATGCTGTGCAGTGTAGTTTAGGTTAAACCAATGTAAAACTTACACATGTGTGTTCTTATAAGTGGGATGATATTAGTCCTGATGGTTATGACATGAACAATATCAGTACTATATCATGAATTTGTTCACTTGTAGTTTAAGTAGCCTATTCATAATTGCGACAATGAGTGCCAGCAATCCATTGTCGGTTAAAATTTATGCATTTATGGATTTTTAATTACAGTTTATTGATGTTACTTTTTAATGTTTGTAACTAATGGAAATATGCTTTTCAGTAGATCTTTCTTATTCAAAAGTTGCGTAGAGGATGGTGTTAATAATTTTTTAAAAATGTCGTAATTTCCTACAATCAGAGTGTATCCTTGTTAAAAGGCTTGCTTACTCATCACATAAATTGTTTGCATTCACCTCTGATGAAGCTACGGGCCAGTAGCGAAAACGCTTTTGGTTTTTAAAAAAGAATAAATTGCGTTAATGACTACTGCTTTGCTGGTGTTGGTGTTTGTTGGAAGTCCTTTGCTTTGTGTTTCAATAGTCTGTCTTCGTTAATTTTGTTGGATACTTGGTTTGAATAAATGGCATCGGACTCTCCTTCTCCACCGGATACACCAAACATTTTCGCGACTATTGCAGACAGCAATAACACTGAAAATGTGGACATCGCTAATTTGTTGGCCAATTTGTCAAGAAAGATCGATCTCTTGAATGTCCGAATGGACTTGATTCAACAGGACAAATTGAACGCAGGGTTTAACTTGCCAGCATTTGGTACGTCACTGAGATCTGCTCCAGGAAGTGGTACGTCTACCATTCCAGCGGGTCAACCGTATCGTGCATCCGAATTCAACAACCTGAATATAAGTGTTGAAAATGCTTCGAACTCACTCAGGAAGGGTCTTCCCTGGGTCAGTAAGTGGGACGCCGAGTATCCCAGTGGGTCTACTGCTTTGTATACCAGAATTGAATGCCCCGAACACAGGCGTTGACACCAGCCTGTGTTCTGATAGGGCTCCTGTTTTACAATCAAGACAGCGTACTCAAGTTGGCGGTAATGATCCTAATGCTGACACTCACGGACTTACAGGAATGGCGACCACTTCAAGGCATCCTAACACAGGTAACCCATCATTTAATACTACGTTCTCTCTTTCAGAATGGATGGGGAATGTAGGTGCCTTTATGTTTGAAAATAACAACAATACGAATTCTGTGAAGTCTAATACTGGCAATTTAGGACTTCCCAGTGCTGATTTAACAGATAATTTAAAATTGTTGGACAAAAAAGTTTTGAAGCTGAGAAAATTACAGCTTGAATCCGCTTATTTCCAACAATGTATAGCGGAAAACCTTGTTCCAAAGGGGCTTAGGAACAATTTTTCTCCATCAGGACTTCTAACTCATGTTGACTTCTACAATGATTTGAGAACCCTTTTCCAGGAACAAGGTGTGCAGTTATTAAACACTATCGTCAAACACTATTCTTTACACATTAAAACTTTAACTGATGAAATTAACATCTTGGACAATGTCATTAAAATCAATACCGCTTTTTTGCAATTTAAATACGATTAGGAACGTATTTTTGTGAGCATAGACGCACTGATGTCTAAGCTTAAGAGCAATAAAAACAAAAAATTGCTCAGAGATTGACAAGCCTACCAACAAGGTAAAGCTTTTCCACATTTGACTGTTTCTGATGTTAATACCAATACTACGACTACCAGAGAAGAGAATAATTCGTGCCTTGACATTGATGAAACTAATAATGGGACAGACATCACCCAAGTGGAACAAATAAATGAGACTTATCAAGGTCCTAGACGTAGTAACAGACTGAAAACTAACCAAAATTACTCTGTTTGTTATCAAGCTAATAATAAGGGTGTTTTTTTAGGTCAACGCAACCGCAGGAAACCATCCTTCAACAACAGGAACAGATGATAGTAGGCTCTTGCGTTGATTGCGACACTGCCCAAGAAGACGTTTTTCCTAAGATAGTGAAAAATAAAAATGAGGACTTTAATGTATATAACTTTTCCAGTGTTAATATTAACAACGAAATGGTTGACTTATTAGCATTAGGTTACACCTTTATACCTAGTACCTCAGGGAACATCGCTAAGACTATTATCGATTTGAAATGTTTTACGCGTAAGCTTAATTTAAAATTATTGTATGGCGACGTGGAAAACCAAGGTACTAGAGATTTAAAGATGCCCAGTGTTTTCAATCCCCCCGTACACAATGATTTACATTTATTTGAAACCATTTGTGAAATGGACCTAAGACACTCTTTTTCAGAGTCCAAAAAGCACAAAAACATTAAATTTAACATCACAAAGGAATAACAAATGGGTCTGCGCTACCTTACTGACCTTCCTGTCAGGTTCATCAAACCAGACAAAGGTGGGGGCGTAGCAGTATTTGATGAGTTCCAATATATAGATAAAATGAAGACTACCCTTGAGAGCCCTGCATATAAACCGGTATCCTTAAGTGAGGTTAACACCTCACAAAGGCGTACTAGGTCATATTTTAGGGATCTCTTTTTGGAAGGTAAAATTGATTTAAATACCTACAACTACATTGACATAGTTCCATCTAAAGTGCCAGTAATGTTTGGGATCCCTAAGATACATAAAAATGTGCAGGACCCTCCCATGAGGGCCTTGATAGATGCACGGTCTTCTATTACCTACCATTGCTCACAGCTGATTGACAATATACTGACAAAATAAATCAGGGGTGTTCCAGGTATTTGTAAAGATTCCTGGACCTTTCTTAACAACATCAATGACATTCCTTTTGATGAATCCAATAATTTTTTGACTATTGACGTCATTGATCTGTATACTTCCATTCCACATTTGTAGGCAGTGGAATGGATAGGATTACTGTTGAAAGAACTAGGTGCACCCACACCTGAAATAGATTTAGTTACAGAAATGCTTGATATTGTGTTGACTTCTAACTTTTTTATGCTTGATAAGGAGTTCTTTTTGCAGAAACAAGGTGTAGCTATGAGCTCCCCTTGTGGAGCCAGTGTAGCGAACCTTTTCGTAGCATACTGGGAAAAACATTTTCTGTTTAATAACACCGATTTGATGAAAAACATCACTTTCTATACTAGGTTTCTTGACGACATCTTCATACTTGTACGTGAAGATGCTTGTTGGGCAGGTCACTTTGTGGATATAATTAACGGTACAACACAATTTTTAAATTTTACATACAAATTTTCCACAAAAGAAATTGACTACTTAGACATAAAATTAGAAAAAGACCTAGAGAAAAAAGTATTAACATCAACAGTCTATAGGAAACCTACGTATGTCAACTCCTTTTTACACTTTTAAAGCTTACATCCATTCAGACAGAAAAGGTCAATAGTCAAAAGTCAACTAGTCAGAGCTGGTAGGATGTGCAGTACTTTTGTTGACTTCACAAAAGAATGTTTCTTTCTTAAACAGTTATTTGACAATCGGGGTTATCCAGTTAACCTGGTCGACGACCTAATACAGGAAGTTAGTCAAAAAAGAATAGATGGTTTTTATAAGCCTCTACTAAACCAAAGTTCTTCTACCTTAAGCCAAATGGAAAATTTGTCAAGCTTGAGTGTCGAAACAGTAGAGGTATTGAATGTAGAGGAGCATAATGTACCATCTTTCAATTTAAGTTTCGTTACAACGTTTAATATTGACTCAGATGTGATTAGGTCGATAATATTTAAAAACTGGCAAATTATTTCTGAATCACCTCTGCTTTTGGAAAAATTAGGTTCCCGCCCCAATATTATTTACAGGAGAGCAAGTAATTTAAAAGAGATTCTACAAAGGAAAGCCAATAGTGACTTATTTTGTAGACAAAAAGGAACATTTAAATGTGAAGCTTGCAACTATTGTAAATATATAAAAGTTGGAAATACATTTAATATTAGAAATAAAAAATACAAAATTCAGCATAAAATTAATTGCCAGACTACTTCAGTGGTATACATCGCTTTCTGTGAGTGTTGCACAGCATTTTACGTAGGTAAAACGGACCGAAAGGTCCATGAAAGAATATATGAACATACCTACGCAATCAGGAAAAACAAAGAAGATAATGCACTAGCAAAACATACTGGTGCATATCCTGGACATTCGTTTTTGTTTATGGGAATTGATCATGTCCCAGTTGACATCAGGGGTGGTCCAACATCTCTTATTTTAGAAAACCGGGAGCTTGAATGGCAACTCACTTTGGATGCGTTCAAGCTTCCCGGTTTAAATGAGAATTGTAATATTTCTCCAGTACTAAAACTACGTAGTTATTTAAGGTAGTGTTATTGGATTAAATATGTGCATATTCAACTTCGTAAAATAGCATATATGTGTCAATGGAATTTTTTAGAATGAGTATATTTTTTAGAATGAGTATATTTTTTATAAGAATGTTGAGATTTTTAGTTTTTTAAAAAATGAATTACACTATTTTTTTAGAGTGTAGTTTAGGTTAAACCAATGTAAAACTTACACATGTGTGTTCTTATAAGTGGGATGATATTAGTCCTGATGGTTATGACACGAACAATATCAGTACTATATCATGAATTTGTTCACTTGTAGTTTAAGTAGCCTATTCATAATTGCGACAATGAGTGCCAGCAATCCATTGTCGGTTAAAATTTATGCATTTATGGATTTTTAATTACAGTTTATTGATGTTACTTTTTAATGTTTGTAACTAATGGAAATATGCTTTTCAGTAGATCTTTCTTATTCAAAAGTTGCGTAGAGGATGGTGTTAATAATTTTTTAAAAATGTCGTCATTTCCTACAATCAGAGTGTATCCTTGTTAAAAGGCTTGCTTACTCATCACATAAATTGTTTGCATTCACCTCTGATGAAGCTACGGGCCAGTAGCGAAAACGCTTTTGGTTTTTAAAAAATAATAAATTGCGTTAAGGACTACTGCTTTGCTGGTGTTGGTGTTTGTTGGAAGTCCTTTGCTTTGTGTTTCAATAGTCTGTTTTCGTTAATTTTGTTGGATACTTTAGTATCTATGGCAACTTCTTTTTTATTACTAATATATACAGCTACAGTTCTAGATTTGTTTTTGTTTATGTTACTTAGAAGATTTAGTAGTCTAGCTTGTAGAAAGGAAGAATTAAAAAATGCAGAGAGTTAAATAGTGTTGGAGTTGCACAACAGAGTTTTATATGCAGTAACATTAATATGGTGGATAGATGTATTACATTATCTTTTGGTAGAAAAGGTTTTCTCAGACACATAGTATGGATAGTTTTAATCTATTGTCTGTTAATGTGAAGTTTATAGTCCAGTCTGTATTTTTTACAGGTATAATAAATTAGTATATTATTTGCCTATTTGACAATTGTCTATATTTAAAGTGCTTTTTATTGATAAGAAGAAAATTCAATTTAGAATTATTAAAATGTAAATTAGATATCTTTTGAAATTTCCATTTAATATTCTCAAGTTCTTTTAATGATTCAGAAGAATTTTGTCATGTTAATAGTATATCATCAGCAAATAACATGCCTTTGGAATTATATTCTTGATTAATCTCTAAACCTTGAATTCTTGTATTTGCGTTGATTAGGATTACAAGCATGTCAAAAGCTAAATTAAATAACAGGCAATAAAGAAGACAGCCTCGTTTAGTTATTTTTGTTAAATTTATAAAATCTGAGGAATATAGAACTAACTTTTCATATACTTTATTATTATTATGGATAGATGTTAACATTTTAACAAACATGGAAGGAAAAATCAAACAGATATGATATTTCAAATAGGTAATCCCAAAAAATGTGTCAAATGCTTTTTCAGTATCTTGACTAATAAATAAAGACGTACCATTCTTAGTATTCATCACATCTATAAGAGTAACCAGTCTTTTAATATTATCAGAAGTTTGTCTTTTATATATAAGTCCAGATTGATCTAAACTGATTACATTTGGTAAAATTATTTTCATTCTATCTGTTAAAATGGACACAAAGATTTTATTAACTACATTATGAAATATGATGTTTTTTTTATTTTTATTTCATTTTATGGTGTGACGACTGTGCACTGGCCCAGAAATCAAGGAGCCTAAATCCTCATCACTAACACCAGGAAGGTTGTCTCCTAGTAGAGGAAAGGATAACTAATACACACAGTAAAGTACAATTTCCCCTAAGTGCACACAGAGATCACAGTCAGTCTGGGGCTGGTTGCTCTCTTGCTCACCAGGTTCCCAATAAGACTCCCCACTGGCACAGCTATAGGGTCCAGGTCTCAGCCTAACTGGGCAAGCTAAAACCTCCAGTACCCTCTCTGTCCAGCCAGTGCTTCATGTCCCTGCCAAGTACCTGACACAACACACATACACTTTGAGATAAGTATTTATACAACTTCACAGACACTCCTGGGAAAGGCTGACACAGATTCTCCAGCTGTGCCCCTTTACCCAGACTATTTGGTAGTAATTACTGCCACCAACCAATTAAAAATATCAGCTACTAAAAGGCCCTTAAAAGGGTGTCCAATTATTACTGTGCAATATTAACATCCAATGGTAGTATGACTAACAGTCAAGGCTTACTTTAGAGTGGTCTACTACAATGACCTCTATAGTTATGCAATGTACTCTAGAGCTTATCTCTACACATATCAACCACAGGTAGAAGGTTTTAAAAATATTTAATAATAAATAAATAAAACAAAAGACAAAACTACTACAACACAGAGATATCTAAGAGTTCAGAGATCACACAGAAACTTAAAATAATACAGTAGGACAGGTCTGATTTCAAAGAAAAATACCTAATTAATTTTTAATACATTTAACTATTCCTACAAGAAATCACAGTGCTAAAACTTACATGTGAACACAAGGCAGAGTGCTGATAAGTTAGATGTCCAAAGTCAAAATGCTTAAAGTCTCTTGTGAGAAATAGTATTTAAACATTACTAACAAACATGTTTGCTGGGTCCCTCCCCAAATTACATCATTTTCGAGACTTAGGTTTTCCCAAGCAAACAAACTGCATCATCTTAACATCTGGTCTGAGTTCTCAGGCCACAAACTGCATTATTTAGCAATCTAACACCTGCACAGAAACTTACAACAATAGAAGATATTTCACATATACATTCTAGCAGAAACTAGAGCAATAAGGCTCCTTCCACATCTAAATTCTGGTCATAAACTTTACCCTTAAAACAATGGGCAAAAAACCTACATCCAGCCACAATGGAGCCAAATTCTAACATGACAGGGTTACAACATGCTTCACTGGGCCAGTAGAGTGCAATGTTGTCACATATTTTGCAGTTCCACATTTCACAGTATTCTTTACACTCAAGAAACATGCCTGTATTTTACATTTATTATCAAGAAAACATGCCTGTATTTTACATATATTTAAACAGTTGATAGAATCATGTATCAAATTCTATTTGACTAGGCTGACAGCCTTCGCCCATCTCTCCCCAATCGTCACATCTCTTCCACCCTGGGAACTCAAGCAAGTTTTTCAAGTGCCCCTTGAGAAACATCGCTTGAGAGTGTCAGGTCTATCTGGGTGTACCTCACCCCATTCCCTGTCTTGAGAGCCTATCTGCATTGGCATTGCTGCATTCACTGCGGTGCTGCACTGACATATCATATGCTTGCAACCCCAGACTCCATCTTAGCAACCTGGCATTTTTCTGACTGGCTCTATTTAACCACATTAGAGGGTTGTGATCTGTCATCACAGTGAATTTTCTTCCATACAGATAAGGCTGAAGTTTTACTAGTGCCCACAGTAGGGCTAGACATTCCTTTTCTACTGCTGCATAGCATTCCTCTCTGGGTTGGAGCCTATGACTGAGATAAACCACTGGGTGCTCTTCTCCCTCTGAAGAAATCTGGCTAAGTACAGCCCCCACCCCATAGTTTGAATTATCCACCTGCACAACAAATTATTTTCTGTAGTCTGGACTGGCTGACACAGGGGATCCTCCCAAAGCTTCCTTAAGCTTCTGAAATGCCTGCTCACATACTGGAGTCCACACTACCTTATCTGGCCTGTTCTTCCTTGTCAGGTCTGTGAGGGGAACAGATATGGTACTATAATTGGGAACTAACTTTCTGTAGTACCCTGCTGTCCCCAAGAATGCCCTCACCTGATTTTTGGTAACAGGTGCAGGCCATGCCTGAATAGCTTTCACTTTGGCAGGCTCTGGCCTTATCTTATCATTTCCCACTCTATGTCATAGGTAGGAGATCTCTGCCATACCTACCTGACATTTGCTCGGCTTAATGGTCAACCCTACCCTCTGTAGTCTGCCCAGCACCTCCCAGACATGCTGAAGGTGCTCTTGCAAAGAATGGCTGTAGATAGAAATATCATCCATGTAAGCAAGGGCAAACCCTCCTGCTCCTGCTAAGATATGATCTACCAGCCTCTGGAAAATCGCTGGGGCATTCTTCATCCTAAAGGGCATCTTTATGAACTCATAAAAGCCAAAAGGAGTCACAAAGGCTGACTTCTTTCTAGCACTGGGATTCAAGGGCACCTGCCAGTAACCCTTGGTAACATCAATGGTTATAAGATTCTTAGCCCCACCCAGCTGCTCTAGGGACTCATCTGTCCTAGGCATGGGGTAAGCATCTGGCTCTGTGTGACTATTTAATTTCCTGTAATCCACACAGAACCTGTTGCTGCCATCCTTCTTTGGCACCAACACCACTGGTGAGGCCCAGGGAGTTTTGGACTCTTGAATCACCCCTAGTTCCAACATCTCCTGTACCTTCTCCCTCAGAGTCTGTTTGACTCTCTCAGGCACCCTATAAGGGTCCTGCCTGATAGGCCTTCGGGGTCCTGTATCCACCTGGTGCTGCACCAGGTGGGTGCTCTCTGGTTTCCCAGTGAACATGCCCTCAAACTCCTGCAACACTACTCAGATTTCTCAAACCTGGGTAGGAGATAGCTGCTGGGATATTGCTACACCTTCGCCTCAGTGAGGAGAGCAGTCCCCAGATTGCCCACAGACTCCTCCTGCAATCCACTGCAAAAGCTCAGCACAAGGGCCACCCTATCATGGTAAGGTTTCATCATGTTAACATGGTGCAGTTTGTCCACCTGTCATCTGCCTAGCACTTCCACCATGTAGTTAACTTCACATAACTTTCATACCACCTTGTAGGGTCCCTCCCAAGCTGCCTGCAACTTGTGTCTGACAGGAATGAGAAGTATCACCTGCTTCTCCACAGCATACTCTTTAGCTTGAGCATTCCTGTCATACCACACCTTTTTCTGTTGTTGGGCTTCTGCCAGGTTCTCCTGCACCAGGCCCATGAGTTCCTTGAGCCTTGCCCTGAGGTTCAGGACATATGCCACAACAGACTCCTTGTGAGACTCACACTCACCTTCCCACTCATCTTGAATTAAATCTAGAGGTCCCCTCACCTTATGCCACTCAAAGGGTGAAAAACATGTGAATTTCTGGGGAACCTCTCTGTAAGCAAACAACAGATGGGGCAAATATTTGTCCCACTCCCTCTTAAACTAATCTGCAAATGCCTGTAGCATGGACTTGATTGTAGAGTTTAACCTCTCAACAAGACCGTTAGTCTGGGGGTGGTGCGGGGTGGTCTTCATGTGCTTCACCTCACAGCACATCCACAGACAAGCCAGCAATCCAACATAAATTGGCACCTCTATCAGACAGTATTTCCTTTGGGAAACCTACTCTGCTAAAAATCTCTAGCAAAGCATTTGCCACCTTCTCCGCCTCAGTGGAGGACAGAGCCACTACCTCAGGGTATTGTGTAGCATAATCTACAATCTCTAGGATATACTTTTTCCTTGTGGAACTTGGGGTACTCAGAGGACCCACAATATCCATAGCTACCCTCTGAAATGGCTCCTCAATCACAGGCAAAAGCATCAAAGGAGCTCTCACCTTATCTCCTCCCTTGCCGACCTTTTGCCCTCCTCACAGGTCCTGCAGTGCCCTGTTACATCTCTGGAAATTTCAGACCAATAGACGTTTTGCATAATATGCCTCTTTGTACGTTTTATGCCCATATGACCTGCAATGGGAATATCATGGGCTATGGCTAGAAACGCCAGATGGTAATCTGTAGGCACTACCAACTGCTGTACTCTCTCACCTTCTAGCCCTCCCTCAGGCGTTCAATCTCTGTATAGTAACCCCTTGTTCCAGTATACAGATTCCCCCTTACCTTGAGATTCAGGTGCCTCCCTAACTACCTACCTCAGGCCTGGCAATGTAGGGTCTGAGAGCTGCACCTGTCTCAAGTCCCTTTTGCAACCCATCCCAGCTCCCCTTCCACTGGAAGTCTAGCATCCTCTGACAGCGGTACCTCACTGTCAGCCTATGTATGACTACTCACCTCTACCTTTGCAGTTACCCTGTCCAAGGGAACATCAGTACCCACAAGCAGCTGTGGCTCACATTCAGTCTCACTGCTACAGTGTAGCTCAGTCCTGAAGTAACCATCTCAATGGTCCTAGCTGCAAGCATGCAGTCTGTCTGGGTCTCCCCCAGGCTACCAGACCCACATGCTTATTTCTTAGACTCACTGCTTTTAACTGCATAAGTACATGGTACTGCCTCATCTAAATCCTTCCCTCTCAGGACATCTACATGATGGCAGTTCCATACCCCTGTTGTCTCAAGACAACCTACTGTTGGCATTTTGTCTTTCCCACTTACTGGCTCCCTCACCTTTGGTTCCCCACCTTGCCTCCATGGACAACTGTATGCCACATGGCCTCACTGGCTGCATTCAAAATATTTAACCGTAGCTCCTGGACGTGTACCTGATCTAGTGGCTTCCCCTGCTACTGGCAGATTCTGTTGGGGCAGTCTGTGCTGCCCACCATGTGTTCCTTTAGTCCCATGAGCAGTAGTTGGGGTCCCTTTCCTGTGCAGGGCTGCCCTGCTTGCTAGGTATAAATCTCCCTTCTTCCCAACTCCTCTGAAGTAGCACACTGTCTATCAGCTAACTAGATCCTCATGTCTTCAGGCAAAGTGCTAAGGGCTTATTCCCTTACCAAAAGGTCTGCCAGCCCTTCAAAAGTGGTGACCTGACATCCACTCACCCAGCTATCAAAATAAGTGCTCAGATCAGCAACATATTCACATACATTTTCATCTGCCTTGCGTCTATGCTCACAAAATGTTTTCCTATACATTTCAGGTGTTAGCTTAAAACATTCTAATAAATGTCTTTTTTACAGCAGTAAAATCAAAACAGTCAGTGTCATGCATTTTTGCTAAAGAAGTTACAGCTTTACCATGGAGTAAGGGGTTCAGGTACTGTACTCAGAGACTTTGGTCAACTTCATACTGTTTACATAACCGCTCAAACATTTGAATGAAGAGATCAAAATTATCCCCTTCTTTAAACCGTGAAAGAAATCTACTGACCTTTTGTGCGACTGGGGTCCAGTTACTCCCTTCCCCATTACCTCTATGACTCTGGCAAAGAGTCAGCATTTCCCTCTCATGCCTCCTCTGCCGGTCATTTTCCTCAGCTTGTCGACGCCTCATTTTCCCGGCTGCATCTAGTTCCATACGCCTGGCCTCCAACTTATGTCTCTTTAGCTCCAGCTGGATTTTTATGTCCATTGCAGAAAGGTTGAGCTGTCCATTCTCCGAGGATATTGTCTCTCCACTATCAGTCTGACTGTCCTCCAGGCTGCTGTTTTCTAATGCAGCTGTAACCAAAGCTGCAATCAGGTCTGCTTTAATCAGGTTTCCATGCACAAGTCCCCTAGCCTGGCATATCTCTGCCAGCTGGCTCCTTGTCAGCTTTCCATACTCTTCTGCTGACATGCTGCCTGCTCACCCTGACTAACACTAAGCTAACAAAAGAAATAAAACAATTGTGATCTGATTTCTGAGTATACACTGCGTGGCTGTTTTAGAGTACAAAACACATTTAGAGATTAATGCACATAAGCTACAGGAATTCACTCTACCTACACCACTACAAGCCAATTAGTATGTGAAGTAGATCCCATCACTGCCAAACACTTGTGACAGCAGTACCCTGGCCCAGCAATCAAGGAGCCTCAATCCTCACCACTAACACCAGGGAGGTCATCTCCTAGAAGAGGAAAGGATAACTAATACACACAATAAAGTACAATTTCCCTTAAGTGCACACAGAGAATACAGTCAGTCTGGGGCTGGTTGCTCCCTTGCTCACCAGGTCCCCAATAAGACTCCTCACTGGCACATCTATAGGGTCCAGGTCTCAGCCTAACTGGGCAAGCTAAGACCTCCAGCTAGTGCTTTGTGTCGCTGCCAAGTAGCTGACACAACACACACAAACTTAGAGATAAGTATTTATACAACTTCACAGACACTCCTGGGAAAGGTTGACACAGATTCTCCAGCTGTGCCCATTTACCCAGACTATACGGTAGTAATTACTGCCACCACCCAGTTAATAATATCAGCTACTAAAAGGCCCTTAAAAGAATGTCCAATTATTACTGTGCAGTATTAATATCCAATGGTAGTATGACTAACAGTCAAGGCTTAGTTTAGAGTGCCCTATTACAATAACCTCTATAAATATGCAATGTACTCTAGAGCTTATCTCTACACAAATCAGCCACGGGTAGAAGGTTTTAAAAAAAAATTAATAATAAATAAATAAAACACAAGGAAAACTACTACACCACAGAGATATCTAAGAGTTCAGAGATCAGACAGAAACTTAAAATAATACAGTAGGACAGGTCTGATTTCAAAGAAATATACCTAATTAATCTTTACTAGCTTTAACTATTCCTACAAGAAATCACAGTGCTAAAATGTACATGTGAGCACAAGGCAGAGTGCTGATAAGTTAGATGTCCAAAGTCAAAATGCTTACAGTGTCTTGTGAGAAATAGTATTTAAACATTACTAACAAACATGTTTGCTGGGTCCCTCCCCAAATTACATCAGTTGTGACACATAGGTTTTCCCAGGCAAACAAACTGCATCATTTTAACATCTGGTCTGAGTTCTCAGGCCACAAACTGAATTATTTAGCAATCTAACATCTGCACAGAAACTTACAACAATAGAAGACATTTCACATATACATTCTAGCAGAAACTAGAGCAATAAGGCACCTTCCACATCTAAATTCTGGTCATAAACTTTAGCCTTAACACAATGGGCATAAAACCTACATCCAGCCACAGTGGAGCTGAATTCTAACATGGAAGGATCACACCATGCTTCATTTGGCCAGTAGAGTGCAATGTTGTCACATATTTTGCAGTTCCACATTTCACAGTATTTTTTACACTCAAGAAACATGCCTGTATTTTACATTTATTATCAAGAAAACATGCCTGTATTTTACATATATTTATACATTTGATGGAATTATGTATCAAATTCTATTTGACTAGGCTGGCAGCCTTCGGCCATCTCTCCCCAATCATCACATCTCTTCCACCTGGGGAACTCAAGCAAGTTTTTTAAGTGGCCCTTGAGAAACATCACTTGAGAGTGTCAGGTCTATCTGGTGTACCTCAACCCATTCCCTGTCTTGAGAGCCTATCTGCATTGGCATTGCTACTCCCACTGTGGTGCTGCACTGACATATCATATGCTTGCAACCCCAGACTCCATCTTAGTAACTTGGCATTTTGCTGACTGGCTCTGTTTAACCATGTTTGAGGGTTGTGATCTGTCATCACAGTGAATTTTCTTTCATACAGATAAGGCTGAAGTTTTTGTAGTGCCCACACTATGGCTAGACATTCCTTTTCTACTGCTGCATAGCATTCCTCCCTGGGTTGGGGCCTATGACTGAGATAAACCACTGGGTGCTCTTCTCCCTCTGAAGAAATCTGGCTAAGTACAGCCCCCACCACATAGTTTGAATTATCCATCTGCACAACAAATTATTTTCTGTAGTCTGGACTGGCTAACACATGGGGTCCTCCCAAACCTTCCTAAAGCTTCTGAAATGCCTGCTCACATGCTGGGGTCCACACTACCTTATCTGGCATGTTCTTCCTTGTCAGGTCTGTGAGGGGAGCAGCTATGGTGCTATAATTGGGAACAAACTTTCTGTAGTACCCTGCTGTCCTCAAGTATGCCCTCACCTGCTTTTTGGCAACAAGTGCAGGCCATACCTGAATAGCTTCCACTTTGGCAGGTTCTGGCCTTATCATACCACTTCCCACTCTATGTCCTAGGTAGGAGACCTCTGCCATACCCACCTGACATTTGCTCGGCTTAATGGTCAACCCTGCCCTCTGTAGTCTGCCCAGCACCTCCCTGACATGCTGAAGGTTCTCTTGCCAGGAATGGCTGTAGATAGCAATATCATCCATGTAAGCAAGGGCAAACCCTCCTGCTCCTGCTAAGATATGATCTACCAGCCTCTGGAAAGTCGCTGGGGCATTTTTCATCCCAAAGGGCATCTTTGTGAACTCATAAAAGCCAAAATGAGTCACAAAGGCTGACTTCTTTCTAGCACTTGGAGTCAAGGGCACCTGCCAGTAACCCTTGGTAAGATCAATGATTGTAAGATACTTAGCCCCACCCAGCTGCTGTAGGGCCTCATCTGTCCTAGGCATGGGGTAAGCATCTGACTCTGTGTGACTATTTAATTTACTGTAATCTACACAGAACCTCTTGCTGCCATCCTTCTTTGACACGAACACCACTGGGGAGGCCCAGGGACTGTTGGACTCTTGAATTACCCCTAATTCCAACATCTCCTGTACCTCCTCCCTCAGACTCTGTTTTCCTCTCTCAGGCACCCTATAAGATCGTGCCTGATAGGCCTTTGTGGTCCTAAACCACCTGGTGCTGCACCAGGTGGGTGATCTCTTGTTTCCTGGTGAACATGCCCCCAAACTCCTGCAACACTGCTCAGATTTCTCAAACCTGGATAGGAGGTAGCTGCTGGCATATTGCTACCCATTCCACCGAGGTGTCAGCCCGAGCATCACTGAGGAGATCAGTCCTCAGATGTCCCTCGGACTCCTCCTGCAATACACTTCAAAAGCTCAGCACAAGGGCCCCCCTATCATGGTAAGGTTTCATCATGTTAACATGGTACAATTTGTGCCCCTGCCATCTGCCTAGCACTTCCACCATGTAGTTAGCATCACATACCTTTATTCCCACCTTGTATGGTTCCTTCCAAGCTGCTTGCAACTTGTTGTCTCTGATAGGAATGAGACCTATCACCTGCTGCCCCACAGCATATTCTCTAGCTTGAGCATTCTTGTCATACCACACCTTTTTCTGTTGTTGGGCTTCTGTGAGGTTCTCCTGGGTCAGGCCCATGAGTTCCTTGAGCCTTGTCCTGAGGTTCAGGACATATGCCACAACAGACTCCTTGTGAGACTCACACTCACCTTCCCACTCATCTCAAATTAAATCTAGAGGTCCCCCTCACCTTATGCCCATACAGCAACTTAAAGGGTGAAAAACCTGTGGATTCCTGGGGAACCTCTCTGTAAGCAAACAACAGATGGGGCAAATATTTGTCCCACTCCCTCTTAAACTGATCTGCAAATGCCCGAAGCATGGACTTGATTGTAGAGTTTAACATCTCAACAAGACCATCAGTCTGGGGATGGTAGGGGGTGGACTTCATGTGTTTCACCCCACAAGACTTCCACAGACAAGACAGCAGGTCTGACATAAAATTGGCACCTCTGTCAGACAGTATTTCCTTTGGGAAAGCTACCCTGCTGAAAATCTCTATCAAAGCATTTGCCACTTTCTTGGCCTCAATGGAGGACAAAGCCACTGCCTCAGGGTATCGTGTAGCATAATCTACAATCACTAGGATATACTTTTTCCCTGTGGAACTTGGGGTACTCAGAAGACCAACAATATCCATAGCTACCCTCTGAAATGGCTCCTCAATCACAGGCAAAGGCATCAAAGGAGCTCTCACTTTGTCTCCTGCCGTGCCTACTTTTTGGCATTGCTCACAGGTCCTGCAATACCCTGTTACATCTCTGGAAATTCCAGGCCAATAGAAGATTTGCATAATATGCCACTTTGTACGTTTAATGCCCATATGACCTGCAAATGGAATATTATGGGCTATGGATAGAATCGTCAGACAGTAAGCTCTAGGCACTACCAACTTCTGTACTGTCTCACCTTCTAGCCCTCCTTCAGAGGTCCACTCTCTGTATAGTAACCCTTTGTCCCAGTATACAGATCCCCCCTTCCCTTGAGAATCAGGTGCCTTCCTAGCTACCTTCCTCAGGCCTTGCAGTGAAGGTTCTGAGAGCTGAGCCTGTCTCAATTCTCTCCTTGCACCCCTTCCCAGCTCCCCCTTCCACTGGAAGTCAGGCATTCTCTGACAGTGGTCCCTCACTGTCAGGCTGGGTACTACTACTCACCTCTACCTTTGCCGTTACCCTGTCCAAGGGAACATCAGTACCCATAAGCAGCTGTGGCTAACATTCAGTCTCACTGCTATAGCGTAGCTCACTCCCTGAAGTAACCACCTCAGCAGTTCTGGCTGCAAGTATGCAGTCTGTCTGGGTCTCTCCCAGGCTACCAGACCCACATTCTTGTCTCTTAGCCTCAATGCTTTTAACTGCATAAGTACATGGTTCTGCCTCATACAAATTCTTCCCACTCAGGACATCTGCAGGATGGTAGTTCCATACCCCTTTTGTCTCAACACAACCTACTGTTGGCATTTTGTCTTTCCCACTTAGTGGCTCCCTCACCTTTGGTTCCCCACCTTGCCTCCATGGACACCTGTATGCCACATGGCCCCACTGGTTGCATTCAAAACATTTAACCCTAGCTCCTGGATGTTTACCTGGACTAGTGGCTTCCCCTGCGACTGGCAGATTCTGTTGGGGCAATCTGTGCTGCCCACCATGGGTTCCTTTAGTCCCATAAGCAGTACTGGGGGTCCCTTTCCTGTGCAGTGCTGCCCTGCTTGCTAGGTATAGATCTCCCTTCTTCCCCAACTCCTCTGAAGTAGCACACTGTCTATCAGCTAACCAGATTCTCATGTCCTCAGACAATGTGCTAACGGCTTGTTCCCATACCAAAAGGTCTGCCAGCCTTTCAAAAGTGGTTACCTGACATCCACTCACCCAGCTATGAAAATAAGTGCTCAGTTCCTCAACATATTCAGATACATTTTCATCTGCCTTGCGTCTATGCTTACAAAACTTTTTCCTATACATTTCAGCTGTTAGCTTAAAACATTCTAATAAATGTCTTTTTACAGCAGTATAATCAAAACAGTGAGTGTCATGCATTTTTGCTAAAAAAGTTACAGCTTTACCATGGAGTAAGGGGGTCAGGAACAATACCCAGAGCCTTTGGTCAACTTCATACTGTTTACATACCCACTCAAACATATGAATGAAGCTATCAAAATTATCCCCCTATTTAAAATGTGGAAGGAATTTACTGACCTTTTGTGCTTGTTGGGTCTGGTTACTCCCTTCCCCATTACCTTCATGACTCTGGCGAAGAGTCAGCATTTCCATCTCATGCCTCCTCTGCCATTCATTTTCCTCAGCTTGTAGACTCCTCATTTTCTTGGCTGCATCTAGTTCCATATGCCAGGCCTCCAACTCAAGTCTCTTTAACTCCAGCTGGATTTTTCAGTCCACTGCAGAATGGTTGAGCTGTCCATTCTCCGAGAATATTGTATCTCCACTGTCAGTCTGATTGTCCTCCAGGCTGCTGTTTTCTGATGCAGCTGTAACCAAGGCTGCAATCAGGTCTGCTTTAGTCAGGTTTCCATTAACCAGTCCCCTAGCCTGGCACATCTCCACCAGCTGGCTCCTTGTCAGCTTTCCATACTCTTCTGCTGACATGCTGCCTGCTCACCCTAACTAACACTAAGCTAAAAAAAGAAATACAACAATTGTGATCTGAACTCTGAGTATACACTGCATGGCTGTTTTAGAGTACAAAACACTTTTAGAGATCAATGCACATAAGCTACAGGAATTCGTTTTACCCACACCACTACAAGCCAATTAGTATGTGAAGTAGATCCCACCACTGCCAAACACTTGTGACGACCATTCCCTGGCCCAGCAATCAAGGAGCCTCAATCCTCACCACTAACACCAAAGAGATTGTCTCCTAGAAGAGGAAAGGCTAGCTAATACACACAGTAAAGTACAATTTCCCTTAAGTGCAGACAGAGATCACAGTCAGTCTGGGGCTGGGTGCTCCCTTGCTCACCAAGTCCTCAATAAGACTCCCCACTAGCACAGCTATAGGGTCCAGGTCTCAGCCTAACTGGGCAAACTAAAACCTTCAGTACCCTCTCTGTCCAAACAGTGCTTCATGTCCCTGCCAAGTAGCTGACACAATACACACACACACACACACACACACACACACACACACACACACACACACACACACACACACACACACACACACACAGACACACACACAGACACACACACACACACACACACACACACACACACACACACCTTAAGATAAGTATTTATACAACTTCACAGACACTCCTGGGAAAGGCTGAAACAGATTCTCCAACTGTGCCCCTTTACCTTAACTATACATTACTAATTACTGCTACCACCCAGTTAATAATATCAGCTAGTAAAAGGCTGTTAAAAGGGTCTCCAATTATTACTGTGCAATATTAATATCCAATGGTAGTATGACTAACAGTCAAAGCTTACTTTAGAGTGGCCTATTACAATAACTTCTATAAATATGCAATGTACTCTAGAGCTTATCTCTACACAAATCAGCCACAGGTAGAAAGTTTTAAAAAAATATTTAATAATAAATAAATAAAACACAAGACAAAACTACTACACCACAGATATATCTAAGAGTTCAGAGATCACAAAGAAACTTAAAATAATACAGTAGGACAGGTCTGATTTCAAAGAAAAATACCTAATTAATCTTTACTAGCTTGAACTATTCCTACAATAAATCACAGTGCTAAAATATACATGTGAGCACAAGCAGAGTGCTGATAAGTTAGATGTCCAAAGTCAAAATGCTTACAGTATCTTGTGAGAAATAGTATTTAAACATTACTAACAAACATGTTTTCTGGGTCCCTCCCCAAATTACATCATTTTTGACACTTAGGTTTCCCAGGAAAACAAACTGCATCATCTTAACACCTGGTCTGAGTTCTCAGGCCACAAACTGCATTATTTAGCAATCTAACACTTGCACAGAAACAACAATTAAAGACATTTCACATATACATTCTAGCAGAAACTAGAGCAATAAAGCACCTTCCACATTTAAATTATGGTCATAAACTTTAGCCTTAAAAACAATTGGCATAAAACCTACATCCAGCCGCAGTGGAGCCGAATTCTAACATGAAAGGGTCACAACATGCTTCACAGGGCCAGTAGAGTGCAATGTTGTCACATATTTTGCAGTTCCACATTTCACAGTATTTTTTACACTCAAGAAACATGCCTGTATTTTACATTCATTATCAAGAAAACATGCCTGTATTTTACATTTATTTATACAGTTGATAGAATTATGTATCAAATTCTATTTGACTAGGCTGGCAGCCTTCGCCCATCTCTCCCCAATCATCACATCTGGTTCTATATCAAAAACATTTCTGAGAACCTTTATATTTTTTTATACTTGGGGCAATCAAGGAATAACTTAAAGAAGGTGATAATTGATCTAGATCTTGTTCCTTTATCATAACATTATGACATTTTTTATGACTTTTAAGGGAATAATTTGCATACTTCTGGAATAATACCATAATTTCCAGGAACTTTATTAGACTTGCTTATTTTTATTTTTCATTAACTTCTTCATAGGTTCATAGGCTCACAAGTGTTTATTAGGTTAATAACCACAAGGGCCTTTTAAGCCTAGCCATGCATTCCGAATCTCTGATAGGTTCTGATACCCTTGATAAGTGTAAGCACAGGACTGGCAGATGAACCATTTACAGGCCACATGTTTATATTAGAGACATATGTGACAAATCAGGGATGAATTTCTGTTTTCCCATCCAATTGCCCAAGTTGCACTTGAATTGGATTACGGAGGAACTCTGCTTTAAATGGATGGGGAACCTGTTCCATAGATGGGGTAGTCTCTATGGTACATACCTATCTCTCCAGCAGATCCTATTTATATCACAGGCAGGGTTTAAGTATTTAGAATGGGTAATTTTGGTACTGTTTGTTTTGTGGATATGCAGGAGATCCATCAGAGTGGGGTCTGACAATGTCCTGTATGCCAGGTATAGATCTCCCCTCAAAAGCCTGTAGGAGACAGAATACAGGGATAGGACCTTGAGCTAGTCTGTAGGGCATATTACTTATGTCCTGTATTCTTTTAGTGAGGAACCTCTGTGGATGCTCCAGTTGTTGGATATGCCTGGTTAGGTACATACCAAAGGAGGCATTGTACTCAGTGATAGGTCTGATGAATGCCGAATACAATGGAACAATGACTTCCTTGGACTTAGATGCCACATATTTGTTTATATACTGTACAACATAGAATGATTTCCTTACCACTGTAGACACATGATGATCAAAGGCTAGATTACTATTTATGTGGGTCCCCAAGTTCCTGACTACTGGGTCAATTCTAAGGGGGTTGTTTTCAGTATAATAGTTACTAGGGATGGATGACTTCTCAAAGGATACTATTATGCATTTCTTGGCATTTAGTTTTAGTCCATGACTCTGACACCAGTTGTTTGTCTATGTCATCCCCTCCTGGAGAATACTTGTGTCAGTGTGAGATTCAATGACAGCTCCTAATTTACAACCATCTGCAAAGTTAGTCAGCCAGAGACCACTGACATTGGCCTTGACTTCTGAAAAGTAAATGCTAAAAAGGAGCAGTCCAAGGACTGATTCCTGAGGGATTCCACTTGTGACTGGCCTCTTTGTAGAGGTAGACTCCCCAATTCTAATTTCCTGGGTGTTGTCTGTGAGCCAGTTGGATATCCACCGCGAGACATATGGGTTTGTACCTAACCTCTTGAGTTTGTCAACAATGCCTGAGTGGTGTATTGTGTCAAATGCCTTGGCCAGGTCAAGGTAGGCTGTGTAAACAATTATGACCTCATCGATTGCTTTGGTGGCCTTCTCAAAGATGTCCATCAGATTGAGTAGGCATGATCTTCCCTTGACGAAACCAAACTGGGTTGGGTCCAGTGTCTGGAGGTTTATTATATTTCTATTGATCATCTCCATGATATTTCTTTCCATAGCTTTACATATAAGTCTAGTGAGACTTATGAGTATGTAGTTTCCAGGGTCTGTAGATGGCCAACCTTTGTGCAGAGGGATGACTGTTGCATTTATCCATTCATGAGGCACAGATTCTGTTAGGAGGTTCTAGTTAATAGTAATTCCAGAGGCCCTGATAGGTCATGTATCATGCTATTTAGAAGGCATCCTGGGATATTGTCTGGGCTGATTGATGCAGTGTTCTTGGTCTTAGAGAGAACATTAAGGACCTGTTCTCTAGTGATAATAGGGGGAGTTATATTTGATGATATTTCCTAAGGAAAGGTTGAGGGGGAGAGAGGAGTAAAGATGGAGCTGAATTTATGAACCAGGAGGTCTGTTATATCTTCTGGCTCAGAACAGGAGACTCCATTTACAATGAGCTCTGCACAGAGCTGTGTATTGCCATTGAGGTTATGGACATAGCAAAATAATGCTTTGTGGTTGTCCTTGCCCTAGGAGGCAAAACATACCTCAAATTTGGTTTTGGTAGACTTTATTTGTTCTCTGAGTTGTTTGCTTAGTTTAATGAGAGTGCTTTTATCCTGCTGGGTGCTGCACCTGCTAATTTTTGCCATGATTTTCTTCCTCCTATTATACATCCAGTTTATTTTGTGATTCCACCAGGGTGGCTTGTTTTTAGAGTTAGTTCTGTACTTCTTTCTGGTGGGTACAGCTGTCTTTATGCAGCTATTAACAATTAACATGCTTGTACAGGGTTTCTGTGAACATTTCTGCATAGGCAGAAGTATTCTCAGGGTTGATAGGAGCTTGAAATTTTTCCAGATTCTCACTTAATAGCAGGAGGTTAGCCTTAGAATAGTTCCTGAATCTTTGCAGTTTAGCTGGGGGGTCCAGGCTTTATTTTTACTTCAAAGGAGACAATTTTGTGGTCTGACCTTATCAGGAAAAGCATTACAGTAGGAGGTGTGCAGCACTCTCCCATATTAGTAAGGACCAGATCCAGCATGGTTGCACCCCTGGTTAGTGTATTGACAATCTGGTCCAGGGAGTTTGTGTTTACAAAATCCAGGAGTCTCTATGCATGTACGTTTGATGTTGTATAGAATTCCCATTTAATAGTGGGATAATTAAAGTCACCCATTAATATGGTATTGGGTTGGATGTTTAGTGTTTCTAATAAGGTTAAATACATGGTATGGGTTTCCCAGGTCATAGAGGGTATCTATAGCTTACAAGGAAGTGGCATTATATTTTACTTATGGTGATTTGAACATGGAGCAGCTCAAGTGCATTGTCCTGTTTGATCAGCCTTGAAGTATATTTATTTCTGATGTAAATAGAGACACCTCCACCTTTACTCCCTGCCTGTGAAGTAACTGGTCTAAATGTGTGGAAGGCATTATTACCCTGCATTGTTGGTGTGCTGTCTGTGGCTTTAAACCATGTCTAAGAGACTGCACTGACATCAGCATTTTCTAGGTTAGAAAGAGAGCTTCCAGGTAGTGGATTTTTTTGTTTAGGCTCCTGGCATACCTTTAGATTTTCTTGGTTTTGATTTGATGTGTCAGAAGTACTTTCAGTTTGGCATTGCCTAGAAAAGGCACTTTGGGGGAAGACAATGTTCTAGCTAATATTAGAAAGCCTAGAGGGAGAGGTGCAGACTATACCTGTAAAGATATAGATTTTAATATATTAATTTTTTTATGAGGAAGATAGTTTTTTTTTTACTAGGGATTGATCAATAGTTGTTATTAAGTCTTTTTCTCTATTTGTTACATTTAATTCAAAGATAAATAATAGTTTCTGAAAATTTTTAGTATTTCACCAACATCTGAATTTAAATTATTTGTTGTAGGATTTCTTAGTTCTTTAATATTATTGTTATTTCTTTGAAATTTATTTTTGTTATGTTTTGTATGTGTTTTTGAGATCTTGAGTAGGAAGCTATCTTTAATTTTTCCAAAGCTAATTCAGTTTTATGTGATAGCAACTCATTATATTTATTATTAAGGATCTTTATCTCTTCCATGTTAGCTCCTGTTTTGTTGTGTTCTTTTTATATACTTTCTTTTAACTTTATTTGGATATCTAACATTTCCTTATTCCATTCTTTTAATTTGTGTGTAAACCAGGGTAGTATTCTACAATAAATATATGCTTCAAATGAGTCCCATGCCATTAATAAATTAGAATAATTTAGAATAATAATACAAAGACATGCATCTGGAGTGTTTCTCCCTAGGCCTCCACTGAAAATTGACTTCTTCCAAGTCGGACTTTCCCAGTGAACAAATGTTAACTAAATAAATAAATAAATAGAATAATAAGTATTATTAAATAATATAAAGTTATCTATGTCTTCAAATAGCCATGTTTTATACTCTTTCATTTGTGTAATGCATGTTGGAATTCTGGAAATATATGGCAGTCCTTTAAATTCTGATTCTATATTTAGAACAAATGCATTATGATCTATAAAAGGACAGGGTATTATACTGAAAATTATTATTTTAGATGTGATGTCTTGAGAAATCAATAATTTATCAATTCTTGTTTGAGTACCATATTTGAAAGAAAAATTGGTAAAATCTAAATAATTTGTATCCTTAAAACAAATGTGTCTTTAATATTAAAAAGATCTTTTCATGTTTAATAGATTTAGGGATGGGAAGTATTTGAATTTTCTACAAGAGTTGGATTCAGAATCATCTAAAAGATAATTGAAATCACCACCTAGTATTACATTTCCCTTGCAATTTTTAATTATAAAATCAAGGTGTTTTCAACTAATTTAACTCATATTCCAGGAAACCCATATACATTGGTTATAGTCCATATTCTATTTCTACATTTTATAATAACTAATGTGAATAAACCCTCATTTGCTTCATGTTTGAATAAAATTTGAGGCATTTCAACCTCTTTTTTCTGTAAAATAGTTACTCCTCTTTTTTAGATTTGAAAGAAGATTGAGCTAAGGTTAGATATTTACTAGTTTTCCAATATTGATTATTTTCATAATGAAAATGTGCCTCTTTGAAGAACACAGCATGACATTTATTTAATTCAAAATATTTCAGTAAACGTGCCATTTTTTTAGTTATTTAAACCATTAACAATTAATGATAGTAAGAATATTATAGAAAAAAGAAAAAGTTTTATTAAAATTAAATATATTAATACTAAGGAAAATAGTATAAAAAGGTTATATGTAAGCTTGTGTTATATTTATATATTAATAAAATGGTCTCAGGCAAAAGAAAGAAAAGATTAATAATAACAAAAATATCCCATTCCATAGAAAACCTATACATGGAATAAGTATAATTCCTATCCTTTATTTGAGAAAAAATCTCAAGACACAAGACTAACTCTCACTGTCTAAGAAATAAAGAAAACAATATGTATATCATATCATGGGAGCTCTGCAGTAAAAGATTAAAATATTAGGAATTCATTAAAATTAGTTTAGTAACAATATACTGTCAGAGAAAGTAGTAATATATAAATAAATAGCATCAGTATATTACTACTTCTATTTCTCCTCCTCCTTAATCTTTAGTTTAAAGCTACTATTTCTATTTGAGAAATTTCCATATAATGTATTGTTTTCTGTGGCAGAAACAAAACTTGTAATATAAAATAATTTATAAAGAGTGCATAGAAAAAGACTGTTGGTTAAAATTCAGGACATGAAAATAGAATGAATAGAAGACAACATTTTTCTCTGTTTTCTTTCCTTCTGCCTTTTTCTCCTTTTCCTCTTTTCTCCCCACTCATCTTTCCTCCTTCTTGAATGTTACTTCAACAAGTGTGTGAAGATATAGAATGATTCAATATTATTATTAACATAACAGAAGCTGATATAATATGCTAAAATTTGCTCTTACTTGAACTTGTGTGTGTGTGAATACAAAAATCTGTACTACAACTTGTTATTTGAGTGATAATATAACAACTTTGCAGATCTGTAACTGTACAATATTACAGCACATTGCATTCATAATGTTGAATACAAAAGTTATAGTTTTTATTTAATAGTATCAACATCTAAACAGTTTATAAATTCAAAATAGTATTGGTATTAAGAAAAATCTATGCTATCTTTATTTCATCTTTACTGTATTGCAGAACCATTCAAGGAGGACTGTGCATATGTGAGAGTGAATTGCATGATTGCACTGTCAAAAGGCTACACTGTTTTATACATAAATTACATGAACAGCTGATCATAATTCTATCAGCAATATCATGTAGCTATTGGCTATTTAACATCCATGAAAATGATTCATAGGTCATGACGATTCTGCTGCAGTTTTGAGTCCAATCATTAAAAACATTCTAAGTTAGAAGCTTTTCATAAGCTGAAGACAGCTTTATATTTTTACCATTTTCCAATAACAGTTCTTTCCAACATATATATATATATATATATATATATATATATATATATATATATTTATATATATATATATATATATATATATATATTGAGAGAGAGATAAAAACATTTCTTCATGACCCTTTATAAAAATCACATATTTTTTGTTGAAAAACAATGTAGATGTTTATTATATAAATATTAACTCCATGTAAATAGTATTATTAACAGAAAGCTAGATAAATGGATTCCTTCACATTTCTCACTAGTTGCAATCTTTTTTTATGAAAACAATTGTCCTTACTTCCTAGTTTAGAAGTATGATATGCAAGCACCATAAGACTTCCTTTTATAATACACTTATCTGGATTGATACCATCTTCCAGTAGTCAACACATCAAGAATTTCATACTTTCATGCTTTTTGTCTTTGCTCTTATGCAACCTCTTTATTACTCATCAAATGCTTCGATTTTTCACACTGTCCCATTCATCCATCCATAACTCCTCTTTCCCCATTTTTGCATATGGGGTCAGTGACTCATCTGAACAGTGACAATCCAGAGTTACAGTGTAAACCATAGCTTTAGATGACTGTCACAGAAAAAAAGCATTTAACTTTATTCCTTTCCTCATGTTCTCAACTTTTTACTAATTTATTTTTGCTAGGCTGTCCTGAAAAATATTACAAGTGGATCAGTACTCTACTTGTCTACACACTTTTACATAACTTAATACAACATCATTATTGCCCCAACTTGTCAATATTTCTTTCTTTTATATAAACAGGAGTCAAGTCTTTTCTCTAGTGATTTTAAAACAGTCAGTCAAATTACATATTTAGAGCAAGAGGTATTGCAAAAGAGTGTCACATAAGTCACAAATGCAGAGAACTGTAAATCTATAAGGGTCTACCACAACCACATTCCTATTAAGACTCACTGAACATACCGCATGTCATTTTCCTCACTACTGTCAACTTCATTTTGAAATAATTATAAAAACCTAGTGTAAGACTAAGGGATATTACTCCAATA
This sequence comes from Protopterus annectens, assembly GCF_019279795.1. Lineage (NCBI taxonomy): Eukaryota > Metazoa > Chordata > Ceratodontiformes > Protopteridae > Protopterus > Protopterus annectens. The sequence continues at coordinate 911,799,451 of NC_056735.1, forward strand.
CACATGTGCAAAATCCTTATCAGTGTTGCCTTACATTTCTGAATACACAGCACTCTAAAATTGCTGTATAATAGGAATGGAGATATCTGGGTATTCTGGTCACATATACATTCAAAATTTTATATTTCCACAAAAGTATTTTAAAATAGTGTGAATACCACCACAGTCACATACTGAGTTAGTAGTCCTGTATGTTTGCATGCAATCTTCTAACTAAAAGTAATATTAAATGTACTACAATTGGTGTAAGCCTGGAATGTAATGGTTTATATACTGTATTTAAAGTACTTATAACACACAAATGTATATACACTGAAGTCTGCAGACATATATGATTTAAGTGTGAAGTCAAGAAATTATTTTTAAACCACCAAATGCAAACACTGACTAATAAAAAATTACAAGTAGCACTGCACACTCTGATGTAATTTGCTTACCTGTCTAGGTCCAGGGTTTCCAAGATTCATCAAATCAAGAGGATGGCTGTGCAGACTCCTTCCAACCCCTCCTCAGCTCCAGAAACCATCACTGCCTCACTCATACAAACAAATCCTAGATTGTATAAACCCATTCCTAATCCTTTGACTTAAAACTAACTGTATACTGCAGCCATTCCATGTGTTAGAACTTCTTTCCCCCAAACCCCATATGAAACATACTGAAAAAAAAACCTCACTCATGTTAACATTTCAAACAGCCTTATTTGGTGAAAAGTATAGCCTTTCCTTCCTCTCCCCAAGATCAGTGCACTTCAATGTGAGCCAAAAAGCTTTTTCAAGATAGAATTTGCAAGCTCTGGAAAACATTTGACTACAATTACTTTTTCTAAAGTAAATGTACTACACAGGAAAAACTACGTATGAGTGGAACAACAAAATCTTCAATGGCTCTCCATCAGAGTCACCAGCTGTTCATTTAAAACAGAAAAAGCATTAATTTCTTATAATACAGGAAGCTTAGACTCACCCCAGTAAGCATAAACATACATAAACAAATCATCATAAAAAGTCAAAGAAAGCACAAGTAGAACCCTATTAACTTCCTCTTAACATATTCCTTAAACCTTCACCCAAAACACCGCTGACATTGCAATAACATCAAAGCAAAATCCTCCAACAATTTTCACACATACATATAATGATTTGCATCAAAGCACACTGTGTAATGAATCGAACAGCTATATATACTCTAAAATCAAAATTTCTGTCAATCTTACTTATATTAGACAAGATAATTAAAAATAACAGAAATACAGACATTCTAAACTAAAGATTAAGAATTAAATTATAGGCATTTCAGGCAAAGTACTTACATAATTTGCCACAGAAACATGAAAAGGAGGAAGGAAGTAAAACCATGAACTAATAAAAAGTTCTCCCACTTCCTGTTTCATTTGCGTTATATTAAAAGAGCTATGGACAAAAGAAAATCAGCATAATATTTAACAGAAAAGACTTAGAAGAGATATTTTCTAATATTTACAATTTGTATTTAAATTATTATACTTCAAAGATAAAAGCAAGAAAGACTTGTATACATACATATACAAGTAAAAGAAGAGAGAATGAGAAGAAGGAAACAAATTTACATAGAAGAGAGAAAGAAATAACAGAACTATTGTAACAGATGAAGAGAGATCAAAGGGGTATCTTAAAATATGTATATAAAATATAGAATGATAGAATAAATATACTATTTAATGCATGTTTTTAAGAAAACGTACATAATAAAAGCTTTACATCATATGTGTTAAGAAGAAGAAGAAGTATAATGTATTAGACATCACTTTTAGTTAAAAAAACTACAATAATCAGTCCTTATAGTCTTTTTATAGACATATCTTTAGGGTAATCTGTTTTGTTTCTTCTTTTTTTACAACAGATCAGTTATCTTTTTCTTATGATCTTTTAAGGATAGATGAAATCCAGTCCATATCTTCTGTAAGAGAAATTATGCTATATTTTTATATGAAAGTTATTGTTTTTTTTTTCAAACTGTTGAAAATTCTAGCGTCAGAAGGCAGGTGAAGCTTTATTTTTGCAGGGAATATTAATTGAGTTTTGATATTATTTTAAGAAGTTTGAAGGCAGCTTTTCTTCCCTAGTTCTAAAGTTTTAGATGCATAGTCATTATCAAATCTGATTGCTGATTGACCAAATTTCACTTGAACGTTTGACCAAGCCAGTTGTTACATGATAGATCTGGATTGGACTCCTGAGCTGGAAAGAAGTGTTTTCCCACTTGATGTATGAGCTGTTTCAATGCCATATAAAAAAAAAACCTTCCTGAAGATTAAATGTCTTTGGAATCCAAGTTGTAAAAAAGAGACCAAGTCATCTCCCTATCTTTTCTGGTAAGCCAACCATTCTTAAGCTAGTTTTTCTCTAGCAAGTTTTCAAATCATCTATTTTTTTTCCAGTAACCAGGAATTATGATTTTTTAATATTTTTGTTTGAGAGTCAAGTCTTTTATCAGTGTCAAATAGTTCATATTCAAGTTCTGAAACTTTTGTTTGTAGTTGTTGAAATAAGTCCTTAAGAATATTAGTTTGCTTAAGCCTATTTTCCTTGACTTCCAAGAGGTTTTCCTGAAATCAATCTATTTTAATAGATAAACCTTGAAGAGTTGAAATACTTGATGCATTTCCTTCTTAAGAGAAGAGTCTCTGTGTCTGTTTTTAGAGTTATTCATCTTTCAGTGTGTAAGATTTAATTCCATTGAATGGTTTGACAGAAAATTTAAAAAAAATCCAAACTTGAGAATAAGCAAATTGAAATACATAAGACTTAATTTCTTATTTTTCCTGTCAACGTTATAGCTTTCTGCAGAGCTCTAAAAAGAGCTGTTATCTCTGTGCCATCTTGGCTTCACCACTTTTTAATGTTAACTACCCATCAGAATCCACAACATTTTGAAAGTATACTACTGACAAGCATCTACATTGTCTTCTATGTTGCCATTTTGCATAAAATGTTCTAGATAAGTATAGTTGCTCTGATGCTATTAGTTCTGTGGTTTTCTTTGTTGCTCAGTGACTGTGATTCAATTACATGGAAAATTCACACTGCATCTCATTTACGTATCACATTACATAATAGAGATCTTGTTCTGTACTTGGAGCACTCAGCAGCATTGTGACAATCGTTTGGAAACTGTATCACAAATAATAAGAATTGAATGTAATGTTTATAGACTCATTTTAGACATCATCTGTTAGTATTATGTTTGACTGTATTCAAACTGCTCAAATTGTAAACTGCTTGTCTAAATAATGAATGTCTATACCTCCTAATTCAATATAAATATTGTAACTATGTATACAAATATCAGTACTTCTATAAAATATGCAATGCTATATATATATATATATATATATATATATATATATATACAGGAAATCATTAGCAGCATTATTTGCTTGCTATATGTAATTCTGTTGCATTGTGTTGTACTTTCACTTTCTATTTATACGTATGTATTATAACAATTTGTTCTCTGTATTGTTTAAAACTTCTCTTCTAGGATCCCTACCAAATATGGATCTCCAATGGCCCACTTAGACTTTTCTGTAAACTAATGCAGATACATAAATAAATAAACATATATAAACAAAAAGTGAGATAGGAGTGTCACAACTAGACAGAATAAATATAATTATAAAAACATGTATTTTTTAAAGTAATTAGTAAGCCTGAATAGGTACTTTGAAGAATCAGACTGTGAGAATAGCTACAATGAATCAATCCCTCTTTCAAGGGAATATTCAGACCCATATTTTATCACTGTTCTCTTGAAAGAAAGAGAAGGTGAACAGTATTTATCAGCTTGGTGTCAGCACAGAAGGTGCACTACCTGGAGTAATCTTCTTCATGCCTTAATATGCAAAATACATTCCATACTCATCATTTGAATTTAAAGTAAAAATTAATGACTTATCCAATTATTTTATATCCAGTTATTTTATATAGCAAAGGGATGTCAAGGTTTGTTTAGTTAACCTCCTCAAATTTTCAGGTTAAGTCATTAATTAATCTCCATTAAATTACTTTGACTCATTATATTCGCATGTCATCTTTAAGTAACCTTCTTGACTTCACTACATGGTGCTTTTCCTCTGCAATAATCAGCATAGCCTCTGACCTCTGTAGAGCAAAATGTATCAGATTATTTCAATAATTAATCTTCACAAAGCCATAATTAATCTCCTATATTCATACGTCATCTTTAGGTAATATCCTTGACTTCACTGCATGGTGTTTACCCTGCAAAAATCATCCCTACCTCTGATCTCTGTGGAGGATAGTGTATCAAATTATGTCAATAATTAATCTCCATTAAACTATAATTAGTCTCTTTATATTCACAGGTCATCTTTAGGGATTCTGTTTGACTTCACTAACTGATGTTTTGCCCTGCAGTGATCAGCCTCATCTCTGACCTATGTAGAAAATGGTGTATGACTAAAATTACCACAAGAAATTAATATGATTCTACCTACAAAATCTTATGGCCTTTCTTCTTTCATGCAGCAATGATATGGGACATTTCTTAGAAGATACTAATGTTGGTGTTCTCCTAAGTGAACCTGTAAAATATGTATACTGTATTTGTCCCAGAACACAAAGTCTCCATAGGGTCATGCGAAATAAATGTTTTGAAAATAACTAGTGATACATAAACAATGAAACTAACTTCAACTTTCTGTGCAGGAATCTGAATTGATCAAGTGTTGAAGCTTAATAAATCAAAATGCCTAGAAGGATTTTGGCCTGATCCTAAATTGGAAGTCAGACATTTTTTTCCAGGGGTGAATGCATTCTTTTGGTGGGGTGGCGAGGCATAAGCTTGAGGTAAATGTAGCACTGTAAAATGTATGGAGATTCAGTATTATTTACAAATGTAGATATGGCATGTGCAGAAAAAGAAAAGAATTAGAGAGGAGATAAGCAATACATAAAAGGCTTTCCGTACCACAGAAGCAACATGGTCGTCAAAAGTCAGGTTGCTATCAACCTGGTTGCCCAAATCCCTCACGACTGATTGAGTGCTTAGGACATTGTTATTAATGTGATAATTTGTGAGGCTGTCACTCTCCCAAAAGGGGATGATGATGCATTTCTTGGTATTCAGCTTGAGGCCATGTTTCTGGTATCAGTTATTTGTCTGAGTGAGACCTTCTTGGTGGATGTCCACATCACTAGGGGAATTGATGACAGAACCCAGTTTGCAGTCATCTGAAAACTTGGTCAGCCATACCCCACAGGTTTTGGCCTGCACCTCAGAAAAGTATATCCCAAATAACAGAGGCCCCAAGACCAAACCCTGGGGTACGCTGCTTGTTACGGGTCTACTGCTTCAGGTGGCTTCCCCTATGTTGACTATGTGGGTTCTATCAGTGAACCAGTTTGCTATCCATCTGGTAATATATGGATTGATACCTAACTGAGAGAGTTTATCTTTTATGTCTGAGTAGGGAATAGTGTCAAAGGCTTTGACCAGGTCAAGGTAGGTGGTGTGCACAGTCTTCCCCTCGCACATAGCTTTGCTGACTGTCTCAAAGAAGCCGACCAAATTTAGCAGACATGACCTCCTCTTGACGAAGCCAAACTATGTGGGGTCAAGTGTTTGGAGGTTGCCAATGTCCTTGTTAATGAGATCCATGATAATGCATTCCATGGTTTTGCAGATCAGGCTAGTTAGGCTGATAGGTCTTTAATTTCCTGGATGCTCCACCTTTGTGTAAAAGGATGACAGTGTCGGTCTTCCACTCAGCTGGGATGGAGCCACTACTCAGGCTTTGGTTGAATAGGGCGCCAAATGGTGCTGCAAGTTCCTGCCTGAGTTCACATAGGATGCAGGTTGAGATGGTATTGGGTTCCATGGAAGCTGTATTTTTTGCCTTTGAGAGAGCCACAATGACCTGTTCCCTATATAAAAGGGGAAGGGGGCAGGTACTGGGGATGTCCTGATTTACTGATAGGGGAACAGACCGGTAAAGTTTTCACTGAATCTATCAGCCAACAAGTTTGCTATATCTACAGCATTTGTATATCTGGTGTCCTTGACCACCAGTTCTGAAGAGATATTTTTCTGATAAAGATGCCATGAAATGGCTCACCTTTGTGCTGCACTGAGCATGTCCATTTTAATGAGCTAGTCTTAGAACTTGCTGGAAAGGTACGGGTTCTCCCTGGAAATCCCACAGGAGCTGCAGCTACCATGTGCTTGAGACTGTTTCTGTTAGCCACGTGCTGCATGCTGTCTTCGTTTGCTCTATAGGCTGCTGAAATCATGCTGTTATCACTTGCAAGCATATTGTTATGCTTTTCTGTAAGCTTTTGTGTTTGACAAATCTCTATGGTTTTGTTCAACGTTAAATCACTGTCATGAAGGAAAATCTTTCTTACTGCAGCATTATTAACACCACCACAAGACTGTCCTTTATCAACTCATCTTTCAAATCACCAAGTCTGCATGTTTTAGCTTTGTTTCTCAAGTCAGTAATATAAGCTGTTAAAGTTTCTCCTGGCTTTTGATCTGTTATATAAAATAAGTGACTCTCCAATGTAACATTTGTCTGGGGGTTACACATTTCTCTAAATTTACATTTCAATCACTCAGGGTCCTCCATCGATTCAACTTGTACAACAATATAATGTTTTTCTCCTTCTCCTGCATATACTGCTGGTGCATACACAAATGAATGTTCTCTTTCAATGGCTTCTGACCCTGCTAGATTAAGCACAGTAAATGCCCTCGTAAATGCATCTTTATCAGAAAAAGCTGCTTGTGTGAAAATATCATATTCCTGCTCAAATACTCTCCAATTCTCTGCAGTATTAGGATCTAACACAAGTGGACTGGGTCTGTGAAATGCCTCTGCCATGCCAACACACAGTAATAAAGATTTATGTACAAACCTACACACATATATGTCAGAAATTTATGCCAGAAACTTGTAATTATGCTCAATAGTACAATAGATTCTTCAAATTAATTGCACTTTGTGAAATAAGCCTCCGTAGCACAAGACACTTTGAAATCACTGTACTTTGCAAAACCACCCTTATCAGTGTAAGAAACACTTCAAAATGATTGCACTTTGCAAGTGAACAGTACACAGCACAAAAAACATCTTGAAATGACTGTACTTTGTGAAATAACTCTGTACAGTGTTGTTAGAAACACTTTGAAATTACTACACTTTGCGAAATAACTGTACTTTGCACACAGTAAATTCTTCACAATAATTGTAATGTAATAATAATTCAAATGCTTTGGAAAGGTCAAGGAAAAGTGAAGAAACATGGTTGCCCTCATTTCTGTATTCATTAACTATGTTGGTAAAATTGAGGATGCCAGCTGTAGTACTTTGGATGGGCCAGGAACCACGCTGGCTATTGGAGATGAAGCTATATTTGGTTATTTCTTTCATAAGCTGATATTGAATGCATTTGTCCACTCTAAATAAACTATTATACCATGGACTCATTCATAAAATGAGTATGTAACTTGAAATTGTCCCTGTCTATACATATTTTAAAGATTTCAATTTTTTGTAATTTCACTGTAATACTTTTTCACTGTAAATACACTAGTAATTAGTAATGTAGTAATGTACACCTGGAGCTTTTCTCCCCGGGCCTCCACTGAAAATGGACCTGTATCCAGTCAGACTTTCCTGGTTAACAAATGAAAAATAAAATAAATAAATAATACATTTCTAGAGGAGTTTTGAGAGGGGGTGATAGGACAGCATTCGGTCTATAGTTTGTTAACTCTGTTGAAGTACCTCCTTTGTGAAAGGGTATAATAACAGATTTTTTTTCCAGATGGATGGGACATATAGTGTTCAGCTATTGACTGCTTGATCCGAATGGAGACAGGGGAGGCTAATGCCTCTGCACCTGTTTTGAGGAAATCAGTGAGAAGGCAATCAGCAGCTGAGGTTGTTGCTTTTAATTTGGCCAGCAACTTTTTAATGGTTGATGATGGGACTGGCTGAAAACTGAAAGAGAGTTTGTTGCTTTTAAGAATAGATGGAAGTTGGAGGGGTGAAGTGAGGTGGTCATTGATGAGTGATAGAACTGACTGGATAAAATGAATGTTGAACTGAGTGACAATGGACTCTTTTTTGCTTGAAGTAGAAGGACAGGGTGTAGTGGTGAGGCCATGGTATAATTGTTTATTTAGAGTGGACAAAAAAGCTTTAGGTTGTTTTTGTGATTTTTATTGGAGTTCACTGTTGGATGGTCCTTTGTCAGATTAACAAGGATCTTAGCACGGTTTCTGAAATATCTAAAATTTGGAAAACATGTCTTTCATTCTTATACCATTCTTTCCATTATTTATCAATTTGAAGCATGAGCTGTTGGCTCTTTTTGCCAGCCATGTTGCTGTGTTAGTTTGTACCCTTACGAGTCAAGGCTAGCTGCCAGTGTGGTCCATTTTAAGTCAAGCAAATTTTCATTTATTGTGCTCAGAATAACCTACCCCATTGGTTATAGCCTAACTCATCCCATGGTTGACAGTTGTATATTACCCGTAATGGGAATAAATGAGATCATACCATATATAATTTGAGGAGATCCATAGATTGGATAAAGCATTTAGCAGCTGCATATGTCCATTACTAGTACAGGGGAAATCCTGGGGGACATTTTTTGATGCTCAGCTGCATGCACACAATATTTCACAAGTAATATTTGCTCACCTTAACCCTCTCCATTGCTGAACAGTTAGATAATGTCCAAATGTAGAGTCTCTCTTTGAGAAGGATGACTGCCAATAGGCTGACGTAAGTTGCTAAGGCCAGGCATAATGGAACACAGAGCATCAAAAGGGGAAATTGGGAAGGGTTAAATGATCAATACTCCAGTGGGCTAAAATGTCAAAACAAGTTTTCGAAGATACTTGGTATATTTTTGCACAACTATCAAATACAACTTCTGAGTGATTAATAGCTAATGTAGAACAGATGATTTAGACTGATGTCCTTTTACAAATTAATTGGAATAGATTCACTGCTAAAGTTAGCTATGTATTTCCCACTACTGTTACATTCTTTTTGATGTAGTGGTATTTTGAAAATGAGAAATAGACAGAATTCCAAAAATACAGTACAAAATACAAGTATTAAATTGAGAGGTTATTGTAAAAAATGCACTGAACTTTCCAGTGCCATGATGCAAAGGGAAAAGCTCTATAGCACAAGAAACATTTGATTAAGTCTGACTTGCTGGTGAAGAGAGGTTGAGTGTGGGAATCCTGGTGGGGAGGGCACATCCTCAGATGAGAATCAGAGTTGATCCATAGTGAAAAATTGGTGTACATGCAAGGGGTGTTGTCACAGAATGGTAGGGGCAGTAGCCTAGTATCCTCTGAGGTGAGATGGTATGTCAGCATGCCCCATTGCAAGTCTGGCCCTTGATGTACAAGTGAATTGAAAGATGGAGAATGCTAGGTCATTGAAAAAAAGCACTCCTCCATGTCAATATAACACTGCCCCAGGTACCTTGCAGTTCTCATCAATCCTGTATTTGGGTTGGAGATAGTCTACAGAAGTAAGGAGAGCCAAGTAGATTCATTGGATGAGGAGAAGACCTAGGGCAGCTGACGATCAGCTGTAAGGAGCCAAAAAGAGAAAAACAATGGCACTAAACATAACCGCGTCTATATTATATTATCATACGATGAAAATAGCGAATGCTATTTCATTGTACTGATAATATCGAAAAAAACAAAATATGGAACAAACAGAACAGCAAATTTTTTACCCAGGGAAAAAATTTGCTGCTCCGTAAAAAAAAAAAAAAAACTTAGACACAAATTTAAGTGGGGGGCTTCATCCCCAACACCCCCCCTACTTAAATATACCAACTTCGAGATCACACCATAGTGGAGGAAATGGCAAACTCCTGAAGACGGCCCACCAAATTTTTTCCCTGGGGAAAAAATTTGATGTTCCGTGACTTCGCTATTTTGCCATTTCGACAGTATCGGATTGATTCAATAGCATTTGCTATTTAGTCCATTCGATACTGTCATATAGACCCACATAATCATTTACAAAAATGATTTGTAGGGGAAGATCAGGATGGAGGCTAATGTATAAACCTACACTCTGTTTAGCTCCGATAACATACAGCGTAAACAACTGCTTCATAACTTCTTAATCCCAAACTTGAATGCACATATAGACTCACCCTGGGATTGTTTTAGTTCCTGCAAATTGATTACATAAACCTTTAGTTGAGAACATAAAACTCTCTGCTACATTAAATCATAATTCTTGTCACTGTATTACCTATTGCCTGCAATTACTTCTACAAGACCAGATCAGCAATGGAAAACCACAAAACAACGAATAAAGATCAATTGTTTCACATCAGTTACTGTGTAAACTGATATTCTCAATTTAAAACAATTGACCTTTGCACGGGAAGCTGATTCATTGGAATGTTAAACACCAAAGCAAAATTCTCAGTTAGAGTGACACCCAAGAACGACTTTGCTCCTAAAATGTACAGTCCCATCTCTAAAAGAAGACAAAAAACTGCCTACTTCTAAAAATAGAGCAAACATTTGCTATAGAGGGTTTAAAAATGGCATTATCACAATTACAAAAAACAGTGGAACACATCTCATTGCAGCTCATAGTTATAAAATATTTGCTACTGAATATCACCCAGAGACTAGAAACATCTGAAACATGTTTATCTAGCTGTGAAGATAAATGAAATAAAGTAGACCATGTCACAACAATACATGGTTATGAAATAGTAATGTTAAAAGAAAAAAAAAATCATAGAGCTTGAGGCTAGAAGCCACAGGAATAATATAATATTAAGAAGTTTACCAGGCAAAAATATAAATGTAATAAACTTTCAAAAACAATATTTTATGCAATTACTTAACAACACATAATATGCAAGAAAAATAACAACTGAAAGAGCACACAGATGTCTCAAAAAGTACCAAAATGAAGATACACCAAGACTGCTCTTCATACTTCAAGCTGTGAGAAATGAGAAATTTCGACTGGAATGGATATAATGTCAGCCTCTCTCAAGATTTTCCTCACCAAATTAAAATATAAGATAGAGACTCTTCCCTTGTTGCTCTTAATTTTAGCATAAAGTCAACTTTAAATGGATTATCCTTCTAGATTGCCCTTTTATTATAAAGGTGAGAAACATTCATTAAACTCAGCAGATAAAGCTAAATTCCTCTTCAGGAAACTCTTCTGTTTTACTGTAAGTTCTGCTTGATGACATGCCTGGGAGCCCTGTACAGTTGGTTTAAACAGGAGGTTATTGCTGCTGACGTGATTGTGTTTCCTATTTACATTCCTGTAAAGGAAGTAGTTTTCTCAAGACCTGCTGTCTGTTCTTGGCACACCACAAGACCAATAATTATGGTGACAACAGTCTTTATAAGTTTCATAGAGATTACTTTGGCCATTATTTAAAATAGACTACTACATGTTAGAATAAATAGCAATGAAAAAGCTATATACACAAATATTATTTTCTCTCTGAATACAATAACAAGACATTGTAAGTGTGGATATCTTTATCGTTGAATGATTATCATGTGCAACTACGGAAGAGCAACATGACTCGCTTGAGTCTGACTTTTAGTCTAAACTAAATTTGATAAGTTGAAAGTAGCATTACAAATAGGGTTATTACATTGCAGTTTAATTTTCAAAACAAATGTAACTTTTATAGCTTGTTATAGCATGTTGTAAATATGACAAGTTTTTCATAGTAAGTGGTCATTTTTGTTTGATTAATTATATGAGTATTTCTTTTTCTGTTTGCCCAAAGAAGCTTTACAAATTTAAAATAATCTTTTTGATTTTATCAAACTTTAAACATACCTCAGAGACTTAAACCAGTTAGACTAAACATAGAACGAAGAAGTGTATTAGTTATGCAGAGTTTTACTCAGATAGCTATCATGCTTCATTTAAAGTGTTTATCATAGTTTATACTATAGGAAAAACATTTTTTTATCCTTTCCTATACTACATTTGTCAAGTAGAGAGGCTAGCTGGTGGGAGGTTGGCATAATGATTAAGGTGTTTACAACACAAGGTGCAGAGTTTGATTCTCAAATGGGTAATTGTCTAGGCTGAAACTGGCCTACAATGGCATTTAGTCTAGTACTAACCTATGAATGTGTAGTTTTGTATGTTCAATGTTCTTTTACTTTTGCTGACAGTGTAAGAAGGATGGGGTTAGGCCCAAAGAGAATCATACTGGTAGATTGTTTCTGTTAATATCAAGATGCTTTTACATTTTTATATTTTACAACATATTCCTTCAAGTTTATTATCAAAACCTATCCTGTCACCAATGACAATCATAATAAAAGAAGATATACTACCATTTTATTTCATTCACTGGTCTACCTTCTAATCTATATAACATATTTTATGTACCTTGCATGTTTTGGCACATAGACTCATGGGATGTCAGAGGCTTGCCATCCTCAGGTAAAATTCATTTCTTTTTACATTTATTTTATAAATCACAAGCATAAATCATGTTGGTGCAAGAGATGCATATGCTAGATAAACAATGGTCTGACATTAATAAAAAAATGGATCACACATAATATAACAGGGGGCTTAAGTAAAAAAAACTGGAGTGGCTATTCTCATTAAAAATCCTTTCCTAAGCTGTGTTTTGTCAAGTGTACAGAGGCTAGAGACAATATATTTAGGGAAGTGCTTTAGCTAGACAGCTCAGTTATTAAAATCTCCTCTTGTCTTATTGTTAGTAGATGCTGAAAAGGCTTTGACAATGTTAAGTGGTCTTATTTTCGACATGCATTGTAACACTTTTAACTTCCTGCTCCCTTTTATTGAAGCCATTATGGTTCTTTATAATGGATCAACAACAGTAATCAGGGTGGGGCCATATGTTTCAAATACATTAAGGATTCATAAAGGGGTTGGTCAGGGCTGTCCTTTGGCCTCCTTCCTATTTATCTAGGCTACAGAGCCCCCAGCACTGGCCTTTTGAAAGTTCTTCAATCAGCTACTCTTAATTTCTGAGCAAATGTACATTCAGGCAGCATGGCATTATATGCAGATGATTTGCTTCTTTTTTTACCAGATCTTCTGAAAGCCCTACATAGCTGCTGATACATGTTGGATCATTGAGAGACCTTTTCAGGATATAAAGTCAACCACTCCAAGTTGTTTTTGTGGCACCAAGGGTCATTTCTGCCCTCCTTCAGACCACTCAATATAATTTCAATGAGAATCCCCCTTCTTTTTGATATTTTGGAATGCATTTGGCACTAACAGTTCAGGAAACAGGATATTAATATTACCATTAATCAGCAAGTGATAGATTACCATTTGCAAGAATGGAGAGTATGGTCAGTTCCATTCAAAATTAAAATTCTATTGCTAAAGATTGTGCTATATCTAATGATTTTCTATGGTCTTCAAGCTCTTATCATGTGAATTCCATTTATGACCTTCTGGACATGGGATAACCTTCTTATTCCGTTTTTGTCATCTCAGGCACAGCCCAGAGGGGCTCAGAGTGTGCATTATGCAATTCAAACTAGTGGGAGAATTTGGGTCCTGAAAGTTCTAGTTACATATCAAGTGGAGGCTATAAGACTATGTTTAGATCTTTCTCCCCTCCACACTTGTCTTTCTGGGCATTTCAGCTGGCAGTTCCTTTGAATAAGCAGATTTGCCCATCCTGCCGCAGCATGCTTCATGTGATGATAGCACTGAGTTTCTGAACCAACTAAACAAATTCTTCAGTATGATGCTGACAACAAAACAACAGCATGTAGAATCCCAGAAGACAAGGATGCAGCAGTGCTGAGCTTCAGTACAATTGATGTCACCAGAACCCTAAAACGTGTCAAACCGAGGAAAGCAGCTGGTCCTGACAACATCATGGGCAGGGTACTAAGGGAATGTGCGAGGAAACTGACTCCAGTACTTACTGACATCTTCAACACCTCACTCCATCTAGCCAGTGTTCCAAAATGCTTCAAGGAGATAACTATCATTCCTCTACCAAAGAAACCACAGCCAACAACTCTGAATGGCTACTGACCAGTTGCTTTAACCTCAATGGTAATGACATGCCTGGAGAGGCTGGTCAAAGATCAAATAACCTCAGTATTACCTGTGGTGCTGGACACACTGCAATTTGCATACAGGAAAAAAACACAGTACAGGGGATGCCATAGCTCTCTGTGAAACACTGAGCCACTTAGAAGGCAATAATTGCTATGCAAGACTGCTATTTATTGATTTCAGTTCTGCCTTCAACACTGTCATCCCTCAGAATCTGATCTCAAAGCTACTTCAACTGGGTGTAGACTCTCATTTATGCAATTGGATTCTGAGCTTCCGTACTGAAAAGCCTCAAAAGGTTCATGTGAGAGTAACAGCTCCAAAAGTATCATCCTGAACACAGGAGTGTGTCTTAAGCCCTCTCCTTTTCACTCTGCTGACACATGACTGTATGGCCAAACATGAGACAAATAGGATCATCAAATCTGCAGATGACACCACTGTTTTAGGCCTAGTCAAAAAAGGAAAGGAGGAGGCCTACTGGAACGAGATTGATCAGCAACTGGTCTGATGTGACAACAACAATCTAGCAATGAATGTCAGCAAGACAAAGGAGTTGATTGTTGACTTCAGAAGATCTCAAGTACCACACAAACCACTAGTGATGAAAGGGATGACAGTGGGAATAGTCAAGAGTACAAAATTCTTGAATGTTCATATCATGGAGAACTTATCCTGGTCAGTCCATGTATCCAGCACAGTCAAAAAAGCTCAGCAATGCTTGCACTTTCTAAGTAAACATAGGAATGCAAAATTACCAAGCTCCATACTTCAGACCTTTTATAGGGGCACCATTGAAAGTGTCCTAACCAACAGCATTGCAATCTGCTATGGGAGCTGTAACAATCAGGAACAGAAGTATTTCAGGAGAGTTGTAGGGTAAGCAGAAAGAAGCATTGGCACCTCCTTTACATCTCAGAAAGATCTACAAAAATGCTGGTGCATCAACAGGCCCAATAAGATTTCCAGCGTTCCAATGCATCCTGCCAAGGGTCTATACACTCACCTCTCCTCAGGCAGGAGATACAGAAGCCTGCATTGTAAGACCACCAGACTAAATAGTTTATTTCCGCTCTCCATTAGACTGTTGAACTCTTGGGAAAAATGAACCATGAGTCTGTCAAAACAATCAACCACTTCTGTTACATAACCAGCCTATCAAGTGGCTTATTTTATGGATGTTGTGATGCCCATGCCCTGGCCTAGCAATGAAGGAGCCTTAGTCCTCACCACTAACACCAGAGAGGGCATCTCATATAGTTGGAAAGGATAACAAATGCACATAGTAAAGTACAATTTCCCTTAAGTGCGTACAGAGCCTTCCTCTAGTTTTTCAAGTGACCCTTGAGAAATGCCGCTTGAGAGGGTTAGGTCTATCTGAGTGCACCTCACCCCATTCCCTGTCTTAAGACCCAATCTGCATTGGTATTGCTCACTTGCTCTCCAGGTCCCCAGTAAGACTCCCCACTGGCACAGCTATAGGGTCTAGATCTCAGCCTAACTGGCAAGCTAACCTCCAGTACCCATTCTGTCCAACCAGTGCTTTGTGTCCCTGCCCAAGTAGCTCACACACACACACACACACACACACACACACACACACACACACACATACACACACACACACACACTTTGAGATAAGTATTTATACAACTTCACAGACACTCCTGGGAAAGGCTGACACAGATTCTCCAGCTGTGCCACTATACCCAGACTTTACGACAGTAATTCCTGCCACTACTAGCTAATAATTATCAGCTACCCAAAGGCTGTTAAAAGGGTGTCCAGTTATTACTGTGCAATATTATTATCCAATAGTAAGTGTGACTATACAGTCTTAAGGCTTATTTGGAGTGAATTAGACAGTAAACTCTATAAATATGCAATGTACTCTAGAGCTTAAATTATCTCTACATAAACCAGCTACAGTTGAAAAGGGTTTAAAAATATTTAATAATAAATACTAAAAACACAAGACAATACTACTACACTACAGTGCTATTCAAGAGTTCAGAGATCACAGAGAAATACTTAAAACAATACAGTAGGAAAGGTCTGATATGAATACAGAAAAACACTTAGTCTAAACCTTCTAATTCCTAACTATTCCTAAGAGAAAACGCAGTGCTAAAATCCTACTTACATACAGAGCATAAGGCAGTGCTGATGAGTTGAATGTCTAAGATCAAAACGCTTAATAATCTCTGGTTCTTACTGTTTAAATTGAAACTCCAGTTCTGATAAACATTACATCATCTTTTTCACCCTTCCTGGAGTTCCCAGGCTACACAATAACTACATTTACATTATTTTACACTTAGAGCAATAAAGGACATTCCACATGTAAATTCTGGTCATTAACTTTAGCCTTAAAACAATAGGCAGGAAGCCTTCCTCTAGCCAGTCTGGTGCAAACTTGTAAAACATCAAAGGCAGTGATGAAATAATTTTAATTTCAAATGACTAACCAGAAATGTTTGACTTAGCATTCTTTACAGCAAATGGCAATGTTGCCACATTGTTTTAAGTTCAACATTCACAGTATTTACAAATAATAGAATTATGTACCAAATTCTATTTGACTAGGCTGGCAGCCTTCACCAATCTCTACCAGTCTTCACCCCCCCCCCAAAGAACTCAAGCTAGTTTTTCAAGTGACCCTTGAGAAACGCCGCTTAACAGGGTTAGGTCTGTCTGAGTGCACCTCACCCTATTCCCTGTCTTAAGACCCAATCTGCATTGGTATTGCTAACCCCACTGCGGTGCTGCACTGACATATATGCTTGCAACCCCAGACTCCATCTTAGCAACTTGGCATTTTGCTGGCTGGCTCTGTTTAACCATGCTAGGGAGTTGTGATCTGTCATAGCAGTGAATTTCCTTCCATACAGATAAGGCTGAAGTTTCTGCAGTGCCCACACTATGGCTAGACATTCCTTTTCTACATCTGCATAGCATTCCTCCCTAGGTTTGAGCCTATGACTGAGATAAACCACTGGGTGCTCTTCCTCCTCTGAAGAAATCTGGCTAAGTACAGCACCCACCCCATGGTTCGAAGCATCCACCTGTACAACAAATTATTTTCTGTAATCTGGACTGGCTAACACAGGGGGTCCTCCCAGAGCTTCTTTAAGCTTCTGGAATGCCTGCTTACATGTAGGGCTCCACACTACCTTATCTGGCCTATTCATCATTGCCAGGTCTGTGAGGGGAGCAGCTATTGTACTATAACTGAGGACAAACTTTCTGTAGTACCCTGATGTCCCTAAAAATGCCCTCAACTGCTTTTTGGTAACAGGTGCAGGCCATGCTTGAATGGTTTCCACTTTGGCAGTTTCTGGCCTCATCTTACCTCTCCCCACTCTATGCCCTAGGTAAGAGACATCTGCCATACCCACCTGACATTTGCTCGGCTTAATGGTCAACCCTGCCCACAGTAGTCTGCCCAGCACCTCCCTGACATGCTGAAGGTGCTCTGGCCAGGAATATCTGCAGATGGCAATATCTTCTAGGTAAGCAAGGGCAAACCCTCCTGCTCCAGCTAGGATATTATCTACCAGCCTCTGGAAAGTCACTGCGGCATTTTTCATCCCAAAAGGCATCTTTGTGAACTTGTACAAGCCAAAAGGAGTCGCAAAGGCTGACTTCTCTCTAGCACTGGTAGTCAAGGGCACCTGCCAGTAATCCTTGGCAAGATCAATGGTTGTAAGATACTTAGCCCCACCCAGCTGTTTTAGGGCCTAATCTGTCCTAGGCATGGGGTAAGCATCTGACTCTGTGTGACTATTTAATTTCCTGTAGTCCACACAGAACCTGGTGATGCCATCCTTCTTTGGCACCTGCACCACTGGGGAAGCCCAGGGACTGTTGGAGTCTTGAATCACCCCTAGTTCCAACATCTCCTGTACCTCCTTCCTCAGAGTCTGTATGGCTCTCTCGGGCACCCTATAAGGGGCCTGCCTAATAGGCCTTTGGGGTCCTGTATCCACCTGGTGCTGCACCGGGTGGGTGCACTTTGGTTTCCCAGAGAACATGCCCCCTAACTCCTGCAACACTGCTCAGATTTCTCAAACCTGGGTAGGAGATAGCTGCTGGGATATTTCTACCCCTTCCACCGAGGTGTCAGCCCGAGCCTCACTGAGGAGATCAGTCACCAGATCTCCCTCAGACTCCTCCTGCAATCCACTGCAAATGCTCAGCACAAGGGCCTCTCTATCATGGTAAGGTTTCATCGTGTTAATATGGTACAAATTGTGACCCTGTCATCTGCCTAGCAGTTCCACCATGTAGTTAACATCACTTATCTTTCTTAACACCTTGTAGGGTCACTCCCAAGCTGCTTGCAGTTTGTTGTGTCTGACAAGAATGAGAACCATTGCCTGCTGCCCCACAGCATACTCTCTAGCTCGAACATTCCTGTCATACCACACCTTCTACTGTTGTTAGGCTTCTGCCTGGTTCTCCTGGGCCAAGTCCATGAGTTCTCTGAGCCTTGTTCTAAGGTTTAGGATGTATGCCACAACAGACTCCTTGTGAGAGTTGCACTCCCCTTCCCACTCATCTCGAATTAAATCTAGAGGTCCCCTCACCCTATGCCCATACAGCAAGTCAAAGGGTAAAAAACTTGTGGATTCCTGGGGAACCTCTCTGTAAGGAAACAACAGATGGGACAAATATTTTTCCCACTCCCTCTTAAACTGATCTGCAAATGCCCGTAGCATGGACTTGATTGTAGAGTTTAACCTCTCAAAAAGACCATTAGTCTGGAGATGGTAGGGGTGGTCTTTATGTGCTTCACCCCACAGGACTTTTACAGACAAGCCAGCAGGTCTGGCAGGAAATTGGCACCTCTGTCAGACAGTATTTATTTTGGGAAACGCATCCTGCTGAAAATCTCTAACAAAGCATTTTCCACCTTCTCTGCCTTGAAGGAGGACAAAGCCACTGCCTCAGGGTGCCGTGTAGCATAATACACTACCACTCGGATATACTTTTTCCCTGTTGAACTTGGGGTACTCAGAGGACCCACAATATCCACAGCTACCCTCTGAAATGGCTCCTCAATCACAGGCAAAGGCATCAAAGGAGCTCTCACCTTGTCTCCTGCCTTGCCTACCTTTTGGCACTGCTCACAGGTCCAGCAGTACCCTGTTACATCTCTGGAAATTTCAGGACAATAGAATTTCTGCATAATATGCCCCTTTGTACATTTTATGCCATATGACCTGCAATGGGAATATCATGGGCTATGGCTAGAAGCCCCAGATGGTAAGCTCTAGGCACTACCAACTGCTGTACTCCCTCACCTTCTAGCCCTCCCTCAGGGGTCCACTCTTTGTACAGTAACCCTTTGTCCCAGTATACAGATTTCCCTTTTCCTTGAGAATCAGGTGCCTCCCTAACTACCTGCCTCAGGCCTTCAATGTAGGGTCTGAGAGCTGAGCCTGTCCAAACTCTTTCCTTGTAACCCTTCCCAGCTGCCCTTCCACAGGAGGTCTGGCATCCTCTGACAGCGGTGCCACACTGGCAGCCTGAGTACTACTACTCACCTCTACCTTTGCAGTTACCCTGTCCAAGGGAACATCAGTACCCACAAGCAGCTGTGGCTCACCTTCAGTCTCACTGGTACAGTATAGCTCAGTCCCTGAAGTAACCACCTCACCAGTCCTGGCTGAAAGTATGCAGTCTGTATGAGTCTTCCCCAGGCTACAAACCCACATGCTTGTCTCCTAGCCTGACAGTGTGTAACTGCATAAGTACATGGTACTGCCTCATCCAAATTCTTCCCTCTCCAGATATCTGCAGAATAATAGTTTAGCACCCCTGTTTTCTCAAGACAACCTACTAGTGGTATTTCATCTTTCCCACTTACTGGCTCCCTCACTTTTGATTCCCCACCTTGCCTCTGTGGACACCTGTATGCCACATGGCCCTCTGGTTGCATTCAAAACATTTAACCCTATCTTCCGGACATGTATCTGGACTAGTGGATTCCCCTGCAACTGGCTGATTCTGTTGGGGCAGTCTGTGCTGCCCACCATGGGTTCCTTTAGACCCATGAACAGTACTGGGGGCCCGCTTCCTGTGCAGGGCTGCCCTAATTGCCAGGTATAGGTCTCCCTTCTTCTCCAATTCATCTGAAGTAGCACACTGGCTATCAGCTAACCAGATCCTCATGTCCTCAGGCAAAGTGCTAAGGGCTTGCTGCCTGACAAAAAGGTCTGCCAGCCCTTCAAAAGTAGTGACCTGACATCCACTCACCCAGCTATGAAAAATAAGTGCTCAGTTCATCAACATATTCACACACACTTTCATCTGCCTTGCATCTTTACTCATGAAACCTTTTCCTATACATTTCAGGTGTTAGCTTAAAACATTCTAAAAGACATTTTTTTACAGCAGTATAATCAAAACAGACAGCGTCAGACATTTTTGACAAAAAAGTTACAGTTTTTCCATGGAGTAAGGGGGTCAGGAACCATACCCAGAGCTTTTAGTCAACACTATACTGTTTGCATACCCTCTCAAACATATGAATGAAGCTATCAAAATTATCCCCCTCTTTAAATTGCAGAAGAAATTTACAGAACTGTTGTGCTTCTGGGGTCCAGTTACTCCCTTCCTCATTACCTCCCTGACTCTGGGGAAGAGTCAGCAGTTACCTCTCATGCCTCGTCTGACGTTCCTTTTCTTTGGCATCTATCTCCAAATACCTGGCCTCCAACTCAAGTTTCTTTTAGCTCCAGCTGGATTTTTAAGTCCACTGCAGAAAGGTTGAGTTGTCCATTTTCCGGGGAAATTGTACCTCCACTGCCTGTCTGATTGTCCTTCACAGAAAGGTTGAGCTGTCTATTCTCTGAGGATATTGTATCTCCACTGCCAGTCTGATTGTCCTGCTGGATGCTGTTTTCTGATGCAGCTGTAACCATTGCTGCAATCAAGTCTGCTTTAGTCAGGTTTCCATGCACCAGTCCCCTAGACTGGCACATCTCCACCAGCTGGCTCCTTGTCAGCTTTCCATACTCCTCTGCTGACATGCTACCTGCTCACCCTGACTAACTAAGCTAACAAAAGAAATAAATCAATTGTGATCTGAACTCTGAGTATTCACTGCATGGGTGATTTAGAGTACAAAACACTTTTAAACTCACTGTACATAAGCTACAGGATTCACTCTACCCACACCAGTACAAGCCAATTAGTATTTGCCATATAATTAATATGTGATGTGGATACCCCACCGCTGCCAAACAATTAATATGTGAGGTGGATATCCCAAGCACTGCCACCAATTAATATGTGAGGATATCCTAACCACTGCCACCAATTTATATGTGATGCCGGTGCCCTGGCCCAGCAATAAAGGAGCCTCAATCCTCACCACTAACACCAGTGGGGGCATCTCATATATGAAGAAAGGATAACAAATACACACAGCAAAGTACAATTTACCTTAAGTGCACACAGAGATTACAGTCAGTCTGGGGCTTGGTGCTCCCTTGCTCCCTAGGTCCCCAGTAAGACTCCCCACTGGCATAGCTATAGGTTCCAGATCTCAGCCTAGCTAACAAGCTAACCTCCAGTACCCTCTCTGTCCAACCAGTGCTTCGTGTCCCTGCCCAAGTAGCAGACGCACACACACACTTTGAGATACGTATTTATACAACTTCACAGACACTCCTGGGAAAGGCTGACACAGATTCTCCAGCTATGCCCCTATACCCAGACTATACGGTAGTAATTCCTGCCACCAACAGCTAATAATTATCAGCTAGCCAAAGGCCCTTAAAAGGGTGTCCAGTTACTACTGTTCAATATTATTATCCAATAGTAAGTGTGACTAAAGATTCTTAAGGCTTATTTGGAGTGACTCAGACAGTAAATTCTATAAATATGCAATGTACTCTAGAACTTAAATTATCTCTACATAAACCAGCCACAGATGAAAATAGTTTAAACATATTTAATAATAAATGCTAAAAACACAAGACAATACTACTACACTACAGTGTTATTCAAGAGTTCAGAGATCACAGAGAAATACTTAAAACAATACAGTAGGAAAGGTCTGATATGAATACAGAAAAACACTTAGTCTACACCTTCTAATTCCTAACTATTCTAAGAGAAAACACAGTGCTAAAATCCTACTTACATACAGAGCATAAGGCAGTGCTGATGAGTTGAATGTCCAAGATCAAAATGCTTAATAATCTCTGGTTCTCACTGTTTAAATTGAAACTCCAGTTCTGATAAACATTACATCATCTTTTTCACCCTTCCTGGAGTTCTCAGGCTACACATTAACTTAATTTGCATTCTTTTACACTTAGAGCATTAAAGGACATTTCACATGTAAATTCTGGTCATTAACATTAGTCTTAAAACAATAGGCAGGTAGCCTTCATCTAGCCAGACTGGTGCCGACTTGTAAAACATCAAAGGCAGTGATTAAATAATTTTAATTTCAAAAGACCAACCAGAAATGCTTGACTTAGCTTTCTTTACAGCAGATGGCAATGTTGCCACATTGTTTTAAGTTCAACATTCACAGTATTTACAAATAATAGAATTATGTACCAAATTCTATTTCACTAGGCTGACAGCCTTCACCCATCTCTACCAGCCTTCACAGATGTGCAATAACCAAGTTAAATACTAAGGTAGCTCATGTACCACACTGAAGGACTGTAAAGTGCAATATGCAAACTGTGTAATAATTCAGTCTAATCATAGATATGCTGCTATTGTTTCAATTTTACTTTGGCAATATTATCTTCATATTGTTCCTTGTCTGCTGTTCTGGGATTAGTGTGGGTCACTGCTGTCCTTCTTTACTTACTCTGTCTATATGTGCAAAAGTTTCTTGCATTGAGAACGAAGCATTGTAATTTCGTTCAGTTATGCTGCTGTATAGTTCTGAATGACAATAAAGTTTTCTTTGACTTCTTTGATTTTGATATGTTATGCAAAATATTTTTTCCTATTTGCTATTGCTATGGGTACACAGAGTAGGTTTCCATCATTATGAAGATGCCAGTATCTTAATAGTATATATAAAATCATAATAACTCTTTTTAGAACTGAAGATTAATCAAGTAATTTGTCATTTTGTTACCCAAATTTGGATATCACCCACACTTTCAAGCAGCCTGGACAATGTTCTAATGGATGGCATAATGGGATGAGAACTTTGGTTTTACTTTCAAATTATATGTAAGTAATAATCTAAAACAATAAGAAATTAAAAAAAAAAGGAATTTATACTCCATAGGGATAATTATTAATGACATTTTGAAATAATCTCTTCAGGTTCCTGAATGATCAGCAAAATATTTTACTGTCCACCAGCTCTTCTTTGTATCAGATATTTGAACATGTTATCAGAGATACTCTTTCAGTGGACATTTGGATCTCTACCTTAATTATTGCAATATTAGAATTTTATTTTGATTTGGGCAGGGAATATACCCAAAATTCAGAATGTCTTAAAAACCATGGAGAGCAAGGCAGATGGGTTATAAAATCATTGCAACTTACTTACTGGATTACTTCTTCCCTTAGATGCAGACTTTTCTTGTGGAAATACTTACATCATCTTTTTCAAAGCCCTGAGGTGCAGTCTATGAGGATACTTGATTATTTCCCTATTTTTGGAGATGGCATAGTCACTCAGTATGATCCTACTTGGCAGCAGATCATTTGAGTTTGCTCATGATTGCATGCATTTGGGCACAGTTCTAGGATAAGGTTAATACATGCTATTCTCTAGAAGACCACAAAAAGAAATGGTTAGTGATAAATGGGTTCTTTCCATGGGACCAACCACTCCCAGCAACTGATTCTTTTAAGGAAAAAATATCACTTGTTGCTGGAAGTCTCTTATCCCACTTATCTCCTTCTGTTGACAGATGTTAAGATATATATATATATATACATATATATATATATATATATATATATATATATATATATATATATATATATATAAAATGCAAAAAAAAAAGATGGTGGCAGTTAGGAAAGGCAAGCTGCCTTTTATATGAAATAGGATCCTTCCAAACAATTATTCCATATCTTAACTGAGATTCCTTATTGTCCAGGCCACACATTCTGGTAATATACCCTTTAAATCTGTTGTAGTTTGGACTTTCATATCTTTTATAAACTTACAGCTGTGTACAATAGCTGGGTGGAAGTACTGACCTGGTGTGGGCATAAATGACTGATTATTTCTTGCAGGATCCCCAAACTTTCTCAGCAGGTGGATCTGCTCCTTTCTCTGTCGCTTCATTCATGCTCACTCCCCTTCTTTATCCTATCCCAATTCCCACTCACCCCTCTTTCCTTTACATTTATTTTGTACCATAACCCACCCCCTAACAGATTTGATGACTCAACATCAGGATAGTACAAAACTCCTCACCCACAATATAATTACCTAATATCTTAATCATCTCAACCTGTCCATCGTCCATTCCAGTCAAACCCTACCAGATTTGATGACTCAATTAAAAGATAGTTAATAAGTCTCTCCACAATATATAACTTAATATCGTTATCATTTCATCCTCTTTCTGTACATCCCAGATAACCATTATCCTTTTATACCACCCCTGCCCTTCACTTTTCCATCTGCTTTTCCATCAAAAAATATTTTTCCTAAATTGTAGCCCTCTACCACCCCTCCCCTAATAAGTAACGCTTGTATATAACATGCTTCTCCTTATATTATTCTCTCATATTCTAGTATTGACCTCTCACTTTACATACTATAACTTTTTGTAAACAACACTGCCACAACCCCAACCTCCAGCCTTCTAATGAACCTAGACAGTTATTTCTTTCTTTATTTTATTTTACATTTGCTTACCAGGAGAGTGAGACTGGGCATGAAACCAGTTTTCAGTGGAGGCTCCACAAGGGTTAGTATAATGCTCCACAAGGGTTAGTATAATGACACAAGTTAAAAAAGTACAGTACAAAAGAAATAGAACAGCTGTTGTGCGCTGAATTAGTAAAATAAATATAGAAAAGTATACAAGACAAGACAACTTGTAAAAAAAGATACAGGTAACACTCCATCAACTGCCAATCCATGTGCAATGACCAGAGCATTATCATGAATGTGTGTGCTGACAGCCATGGCAGTTATCATGACTCCCATATCTGGCATGCAGCATCACTGCACTACCAGTTGTTTGCTAGGGAGGACATCCCACATTGCTATTTACTGAGGGATGCTGTCTATGCACTGGAACTGTGGATGAAGACACCTTTCAGAAATGCATAAACACTTACTGAAGAACACCATAATAATGCACATGCACAAACTGGGAACATCATAAAACATGTGCTTGGGCTTCTGAAGTCACAGGTTCCATGCCTCACTATATCTGGTGGAGCCCTGCTGTACTCTCCATCCGCATGTGCACATATGCTCACAGTATGTGCCATGATACACAATATGATCCTGTGGAAACAGCAGGATCAGCAAAGGGAAAGGATATACAGCCCCCCACCAATGCCTATGTCACCACAGCCATGGTCACAGGAGGACTTGGAGGAGGAACCTCCTGATGATATTCTCATAGGCAGATATAGGCATGCCCAGTATGCCTGGGCTTTGGTCAAGAGACAACACATAGCACATTCATTGACAACCTAGGGCCCTAGGGACTGACATCTTACTCCTACTCACATACATATAGTAAAACGGTTGATGCAAGACAACCCAAACAGCCAGTACCTATCCATGTATTGGCTGTGTACTGCTTGCATCACACAGAGTCAGCCCTGAGCTACAGGCTTGTCAATTACTGCTTTTGTAAGATATGTCTCAAACCTACACACTACTTGTAAGAATTACTATAATATGGTATCATATGTATGGATCTGCTGCATTTATGCAAGGAAATATCATGGGCTTTATGGAGAGAAGTAACATCCACATGGGGTTACAGTTACCCAGTCCAATAGTATGTGTAACCTAATAATCACTAGGCCTCATGGTATGAATATTCACTACATTAGTCAAGGGAGATGTTAAACAGTGGGGTCACATGATATTTGGACTACTGTCTATCCCAGAAGATCAAGTGCTGTTGTTACCCCACCCCCAACACAGCAGTGTTCCCCATATGACTGTTTTAACAGTAAGTCAGCAATGGTATATCAGCAAACCAGACAATCTCAGGGCTGTAGCATACAATTCAGTCACACATTGTATGTCACAAATAATGCAGGAATAACAATGTACATATTTATGCTGTTCATTGTGTGATGAATGACTCCACTCTGTCAGGCAGCCTGTGTGGCTCAGTGGACTAGGGAAGTTAGCACGGGTAATGGTGTTGATACTTCTAATCTGGAAGTAGGCACATCTTTTGCATGGGGGTATTTATTATGTTGGTGTTTTCACAGACTATCAGTCTGTGTGTTGTGGCAGATTATGAACCTCAGTCACATATTAAGTACAGCAGATAGTTGCAGAATGTCGTGGACACATTGAGTGATGTGCACTACTGCAGAAATAGGGCAGATGTCAATGTCTGTATTACATACCTCTCAACCTCTTAGTGCCAGCAATCTGTTCAAACCTTGACAAACTGATGGGACAAAAGCCCACAAATAGGGGCATATATTAAATACTGCTCTCATATGCTTAAACAGTTGCTAAAATAATAGGGAATGTTTCAACAGGCATTTTTCTGAAGGATTTATAATCAGAAACTCAAATGTATGTCACTATTTAGGGACTTCAATCCTAAGTTTATCCAAGTGATTTGCCAGAAAACCACAAATTTTATGAGGATCACACCGAAACTATGAGCCAATCCTCTGGACATTATGTGAAACCCTGGACAGTTGAGAGGTATAGTCTGTAACACAATAACCCAGACTGAAATGCAGGTAGGTATGGCCTGGAGTCACTTTATAAGTACTGACAGTCATGCTAGGCATGCACACAAGTTTGATAAAATGAGGGCAATTCTATTGCCCCACCATCATTCTGACCTGTTATGTATAGATATGTCTATACTTACAGACATATACATATACACATCCATCAGTCACTATCTCTCTCTCACATACATAATATATCTATCGCTATGTTGTGTCAAATAGATATATACCAATATATATATATATATATATATATATATATATATATATATATATATATATATATAAAACTATATGTGTGTGTGTGTGTGTGTATGTATATATATATATATATATATATATATATATATATATATATATATATATATATATAGATATAGATATATATATATATATATATATATATATATATATATATAGATAGATATAGATATATATATCACAATGATACATAGACTCTCTCCATATATCTACATAACACATATACATATCATACACACACAGACCTATATTTATATATACAGCCATGTTAATTGCATAAATATGTGTGTGCATGTCTGTATTGTTCTTCATATCCTAATAATGGTGAGTAAATCTGCACTATCACACATCCATAGTGTTGCTCAATAGATCCAAACTAAGGGTGCAACAGTACATAATCCAATTACCTACAGACCCCTGTGAACTGCTGGATGTCATCATGTACAGAGACGCAGGTGAGCAGGTGGTGTAATGTATAATGTTGTCATTGCACGTATGGAGAGGGCATATTGTTCCTGACCACATGTTTACCTATCTAACTGCAAGCAGACACATATTTCCATACTGGTAAATGCACACACATAGGTGGCATAATAACTGTTATCCCACTGCTAGGATATTAAGTGTAGATAACAGTACAAAGCCATATCATTCTGCAGACCACAGATGCTATTCAACACATGCCTCATTTGTGTAATGCACAAATACTGTGCCTGCAATCACATATACAACAGACTAAACCTGTGGTGTGTGAAATAAGTGCTGTGATCTATAATGAATAAGACTAGATAAGCAGGGGTTCTAATCTCACTCCAGGCTACTTGCTGTGCATCTGTGTGTGTGTTTGTGTGTGTGTGTATCCCGCTGCCGAACAACTGCCATGCCCTCATGGGTTATCTACCTGCAATGGTTATGCACTTTTTGGCCTTGTAACCTGATGATGTCATGCACCTGAAGACTACCAGCTGCCGTATAGTGTCTGGACTTAAGCCATGGTGTGTGCAATAAATACTGTGATCTATAGTGTGTAAGACTAGATAGGCAGGGAGTCGAATCTCACTCCAGGCTACTTGGTGTGAGTGTGTGTACATGTGTGTGTGTGTGTGTGTGTGTGTGTGTGTGTGTGTGTGTGTGTGTGTGCGTGTATGAATGGGTGTGTGTGTGTGTGTATGTGTGTGTGTGTGTGTGTGTGTACATATACGCTTACAAAATAACTGCCATGCCCTCATGGGCTACCCACCTGAAATGGTTAAGCACCTTTTGGCCCTGTAACCTGCTGCTGGCTTCCACACCACCCTCTTCTACAAGGCCTGATGATGTCATCCACCTGAAGACTACCAGCTGACAGTCTAGCATCTGGAATTAAGCCATGGCATGTGCAATAAATACTGGGCTCTGTAGTGTGTAAGACTGGATAAGCATGGGGTTCTAATCTCACTACAGGCTATTTGATGGGCATGTGTGCCCTGATGGCATAAATATGATCATCTTGGTAAAATAGTAATATGTAGGATTTTGCAGCATTTTATTTGCAGCGTGTGATGTGGCACCCCCAAAGGACTGACCACAGCAAGGCCTGCTGATGTCATCATGCATATTATGTCCTAAACTGATAGAACTAGCAGACATGAGGTGTGTTGCTTGCATCACATACTGTGATCTGTAATGTGTACCATTACATAGGTTATTGTTCCCATCTACATACAACCAACTTGCACTACATGTGTGCCTTGGCATGGCCTGTACCTGGTGATTAGAAGTGGTGCTAGCCTCAGTGTAGCCATGGTTGTGAGTGAACCATTTAGAGAATTTTACATCATGTTATGGAACCATAGGATGTTTCAACTTCATTGGAATAATGGCCATACAGCCCTCACAATCATAGACATCTTTATACCTGTAGTTACAGGATCACCGCATATTGTCCCAGTCCAGAGGGTCATAGGCAGATGCCCTGTGTTGAGATAATGGTCACCCAGCCAGTCATACAGATGGCATGTGCTGAGGCGCACCGTGGTGCTCTGCATGCCATTAGGCAGGGTTCTGTTTCAAGGGTGTTTTTAAGTCTGCTAGACACATGTCTCCCGCAAACATGCAGTATCAATGTTACATACAAAGTTAATGTCCTGACTATGCCTCCTACAGATAGACAGCATATGCAATCAAGCAGGATCATGCATTGCCCTGTATGCAAGACACAGATCACCTCTGAGTTGTCTATATGCCACAGGTGACAATGACATTCATTGCAGACTGTCTCCATTGAACACATACTGAAGATGTGAAGTGACCTTGTGAGGAACCATACTGTTGTGCACAATTGCCAGTACTTCTGGCAATGATACATCACCAAATGGCCATGACAATCAGATATTGGCATGCTGAGGGAAGGTTACTTGGAGGTTATGAGTATGTCACTTACAGGTGACTGTGGCCTCAGCTATGCCACATGATTCCTGCCATATCACTGTATAGACATGGTAATCTGAGGCACATTACATGTAAACCTGTGTGGCCATGTCTGTGTGTCCAGTTCATTCACCCCTGAGTATGTACATCTCATGTTGCAACCCATGTGCTACTTACCAGATACATAGTTATAACTGATGCTACTGATACTACATATATATTTGCATGGAGTGTATGGTTATTATGATGTCAACAGGCATATGTTCACAATACACTCTTGCAGGAGAGTGGCATACTACAGAGACTCCATGAGTGCTCACAATTTGCAGGCATTAGCCAACATTGTAAGCTACAGTCAGTCAGTAGATGCATTGTGGTTGAATGGATTCCAAACAGTAAAGGACTCAGGATTGTGTGATGTTAAACACTGCTGTTGACAGATCAGCTAGTGGAAGCAGATGTCCCTAGGTTGCATATGTGTGCCAGCAATGGGCCACTTAGCGACCTCCTAAATGACAGTATCATGGATGCCTAAGTGGGTGCTTTGTAAATGTTGCTTGAGTGGGGTATATAATCAGATGGCTTGGCTGACTCTACAGGGTTGTATGCCCTGATGTATCCTCACCCAGGTCCATGGTGAGTTCTTCAGAAATGTCCACCATGTGTAGCAGTCAACTATGTGTGTGTGTGTGTGTGTGTGTGTGTGTGTGTGTGTTTGCTGATCTGCTCCATGATGATTGTCTCTACAGCCATGCAGATATGGATACCCAAAGAAGTGTATAGTTATGTCAGTCAGTGAATACACTACTTCTGTGCAAGGGTATAACAATTACCATTGTCCACTCAGCTGGTTCACAGCCAGTAGTGTTGGTAGGATAGCAAGGGTGTCCCAATGGTGTTAGCAGTTCTTGTCAGATCACATGTGGGATGCAGCCTGGAATGTGAGCATTTGTGATAGATGCTGTGTATCCTCCACTGAGAGGCCAGTTTCAAACTGCTCTGTAAATCTGGAAGCTATGAGACAGGTCATAGGAATGCCATGTATCACATGTGGTGAGGACAAGGGAGTGTAGTTGACATAGACAGTGTGAGTATACAAGTTAGGTATGAGTCCAGACCAATCATATGTGGCATTATGAAGTATGAGGTCATCGACAATCTGGGCCTGTTCTTTGAGGTCACACATGTAACTTCACTGTGGATTGTGGTTCTGCTTTGCATGAGTGACTACTTTTCTCTCTTACCATGTCTACTCAACATCGCAACAACAATATCCACTTGTTTTAGCTGAGGCGGTAGTGCCTCCATGTCGGGGGGGCACCGTCATCCCAAATGTCACATAGCACTGTCCACCTGTTATTGTACAGATTGCTAATGGCAGTTGTCTACCAGTCAGGTTTGTTGAGGCATGATGAGCCTGTGTCCCTCCTGTCACATACAGCTGAATTCATGTCATTATAATGCTGTTGACATAATGCATGGGTGTTGAGCTCTGCATACTTGACTGCCCCATCTGAAGGGGGAGGTGCAGTCATGGTATGTCAACCATTCCAGAAGTGGTAATAAATAGCTGTCTTGACATATATGTCTGTATTGTCTACAA
The DNA here is from genome assembly GCF_019279795.1 of Protopterus annectens. Taxonomy (NCBI): domain Eukaryota; kingdom Metazoa; phylum Chordata; order Ceratodontiformes; family Protopteridae; genus Protopterus; species Protopterus annectens. The sequence goes on from NC_056735.1 coordinate 911,830,749, forward strand.
AGGGGGTGGTACATGTCAGTAGTTCTAAGGAGACTGATCTGTGGCCAGATCCCACCTGGGAGGACCTCACATTGTAGGTGCTGTACTGGTCACCCACATTGGTGAACATATGATGTAATACATTGGTTCCACATGTGGGGATGTCAAGGCACTGCTGCAGAGCATTGTAGGTAAGGACCATCCTTTGGGTAAGTGAGCCAGAGCATGACTGAGCAACAGAGTGTGTACATATTGCACTTCCCTAACATGTTTGTCTGTGCTCTGCACAGACACCTTGCTTGACTCTCTTCCAGTAACTTGCTGGAAGTAACTCCAACACTTATTTGCACAGAGGGCAACTAACATGTAGTGCCAAGTGGTGTCTCCAGATCTCTGAGTCCTGTCACTTGACATGCCATGATAGGACTTGGCATGGATACTAGCACTAACACTGTCACATGTCTAATGATACTGGACCAAACACTGCTACTTTTTCTCAAGACCAGATCATGCCTACCAACTGTAACAGGTAGAGCCCATTGACTGTTAGACTATGAAATGGATGTTGGACATATGTCTCACTCCACCAACCATGGTCTGACAAGGTGTATGCCAATATTAGGACAGCAGACCTTGCTGGAAACTGTGTATGTCATGTACAGAGTGTTATGTTAGCTGGTGAATAGGCAAGTGTCTGACAGTCATACTCTGGGAAGATAGCATTGGGAGACCTGTGCTGCAATGATGCCAGTCACCAGTGAGGTTCACCATCCTCCATTATTGGCATATCCCATCTATCTATTCCCTGTCTGCAGTAACAGCTACTGTCAGTGACCTTTGACTGAGTACATTAGCAGGTGATTGCATACTGGGTGCTGTCAAAGACTCCCACACAGAAGCAACAGTTATCCCAGATGGCCTAAGACATAGTCAGTTGCACTTTAAACCACTGGCAAAGACAACTGACAATGATTGCATAATACTACCCTGTGGGAAATCACCCCCCTCTAGTTTCCACACACCATACACAGTTCAGCCATTACACATGGAGTTATGGAGACAGAGAGTAGTGGTAAGATGTGTGGATGCATTCACTGTTGTACAATCTACACTGACAGGTTTTGGATGTAAATCCCAGACTGTCACTGCTATACTGAATATGGTAGTCATCATAGCTATCATTGTGTGCAATGGCACCCATGCTATGTCACTACATACCTGTTGCAGGTGTACAACTGTAGCAGCCACACAGGTTCCATGGTACACCAATACACAGCGTAGATAACATGTCCTATGGAGTCCATGTCATGACTGTATATGTGTAGTGTGTCTCCTAAATGCTTTGGAGGGGATGTGTATGGCTCCATACAGGGAGGTGTTAGATCCCACTGTGTAACTCCCAGGTAACATGACAGGACTAACACACGTCCCACCTGTTCTACATGCCTACACCATCACTGTGGTATACATAGTACATACTGCAGAGACAGGTATGTAACACAGACAGCACACTGTACGTGAAAAAGGCCCTCCATGCATGTGATGCACACATCTGCTGTGACACAGCACATGCAGGTTACAAAATGGGATGCAGAACATGACAATCATAGCAAGTGTCGGGCAACTGTCTGTACTAGACGCAGGATATTTGTATATGGGTCATCTCCATCACCACAGCTTGCAGCTGTGTGAGTTCCCAAAACCCTGGTGACACTTACCAAAGGTAGCAGACCTGCTCACAGATTATAGATGCATGAGCACATTGAATGCTGCCATTGCCCTTGTTAGCCTGTTACATACATATGAACCTATGGGTCCATGCACTTATAGTGCTGTAACCTGTTGAGGACATATTTCTTATGTGCTGACATGCAATCCTGTGCTGCTTTATTGCTGCTGTGTATCCATTGGTTATGCCAGCAGACTCCTGAAATAGAAACATAAACAGGTCACTGACACACCTGTCATTGCATAACTATACAGCCAGTACAACATCATACAGCATAAGGTACACAGATGTATGTGGCATACTCATGAGAAATGTCAGTATACAGTATCTGTTGTTAACCACTACAAGCAGCATGGCAAAACAATACTGCATTACACAAGTACATGTTAACTAATATAGTCACGCCGTGCATGACACATAGCTTCATTTTCCTGCATCGATGGTGAGGATGACAGGGATGTGGCACAGGTGTCATCACTTGCACAGGGTGTTATGGGGCTGCAGGAGGCCTAGGCTGACCCAAACAGTTGACAGAATGTGTGTGAGTCAGGAAGGGAAGCAGGTAAGATGGACCATGGAAATGTGCTATGTGTGTGTCTGTAGGTGACCTGCATTTGACAATGGTGTGTGAGTGTGTGTATGTACACAGTCAAGCTCAGTACTAGCCCTACATGTGTGCATGTTGGACAACTTTGGACCATGGGGGGGGGGTATCTTGGCCAGTGAAAGGTGGTAGCTGAGTGGTGAATGGAAGAATTGTAGTTCTTTACTATTTTTAATGGGAAATTAATAGCTGAAGGAGGTCTACTTTTATGAATAGCTGTTGGTAAAACTTCTTATTTTGCCATTGATGCATAGGTATGTATTGGTTAGTTAGCAGGAATGGCATCATTTGTTGAGGAAGAAGCAAGAAATATAGCAAAGGCAATTGATTATTACTTAAACTTACTAGCTGTTGGATTTTGGATTTGCTTCTAAGAAGTTTCATAAAAAAGACCTTGTAGTTTAAGATAAATTTGGTCTGTCAGAATACTTATGATAGAAAACAGGTATTGTTGTACCACAACTTTGCTTTTTGATGAATACGTCATTTACAACTGTGTATATTCCAAAAGACCAGAAAACACATTTCTTTACCTTCTTTATTTCATTAAGTACATGACAGTGATAACGCACACCATTAATCCTATAGTCACCCAAAAGTAGAGTAGTCTGTGGTGAAAAAGTGAGACCATGTAAAGCAACTTCAAAACTGGCAGACACAATGCCTGAGATAAAGTTGAGACATAGTTGAAAACACTTTTACCGAAAGACATACTATTTGTTATATAGGATAGTTTTGCAAAAATGCATTCTTTTCTGGCTCTAAATATTTGTTTTACTAGTGAGAAGGAGTTCATGCATATAGAATAATGGGTCTACTTCAAATTAATGAAAACCCACTTACCTAAATTGCAAATAACCAAAACGGCAACACCGAATCTTCACTTAAACGACTCCTCACATAACTGACAATTTACACAGGAAAAGAAGGGAGTTGGCCAACACACATGAAAACACACACCAAAGCATTCTGACCCCACACAAGTGGAGGGCTTCACCCCCACACACCCCAATGTGGGGTGCTGTGCCCCCACCCCCCCAAGTAATTATACCAACTCTAGGTGGGGAAAAAGGCAAACTTCTAAGTGTTGGGTGACTGCCTTTCCCTGGGTAAATTGTCGGTTATGTGAGGAGTCGTCTAAATGACAATTCAGTATTGTCGTCTCAGTCTTTTCATTTTTGTGTAAGTGGATTTTTGTTAATTTGAAGTAGACCCAGAATAACATATTATTTGTGGGGAGAGAGAGAGAGAGAGAGAGTATTGTCACCCACTCCTCCTTAATGAATCCTTTCTGTTGTACATTTTTGGAACTGCATCGTTCATGTTTTCATAAACTATAGCTTTAACTTTAATCTTCATTTGATAAGGTCTATATCTATTTATCTTAATGTATATGAAATTAAATGATACAAATGATTCATCACATTTAATGGCAGAACTGAATTACTTATTAGTAGGGATAGTATACTTACATCAATACATAAATGTCATGGAAAGAAAGAATGGTTTCTGTGTGAAGTTTGCCTTTGTTGTCTTCTAGCAGATAATGAATTTCAGATGATTTCAAAGGACTTTCCCAGAAATATCTATGATTCTATTAAAACATGGCATATGCTTTTACTGCCCTTCATTCTTAATTGTATTATAAGTAATCTAGGCATTAGCCCTTCTACATTTCAAAATATATTTAATAGTATGATAGCATTTTGACTCCTTATTGTGAATGAGGCTTTAGTCAAGGAGTGGAAGAAGGTTTTGTTAATGCTTATGAGATTCTTTGATGTTCTTTATATTGATCAGTATTGCTGTTGTAACCTGCCAAGCTCCAGGCACCTTCTATGCTCTCAAACTGTTAAGGAGCTTGAGATGAGCTGACAAAAAGACACATTTGAATGAGAAGCCCTTCAGAGCTTTACTGCTGCTGAAGACTATGCTTCTCTGAGACTTTTGAGGAACGATGGTTACTCTTGTGCTTTTCTTTGTTGGGTAGTTAAATTCCCTTTGGTGCAAAAACTTCCATTTTTCTTAAGTTTTGCTGAAGTCATATTACTTTCATTATTCACTAAATATTTTTTTTTATTATTTCAAATAAGATGTCTTAAACATTACATGAAATAAAGATAAATAACATATTTACAATTCTAAAACATTACTAACTTCAAACCATTATATAACTATTTACATTGGTGTCTATGCAAATAACATTGAAATTCTATATTATATAGAGTTAGAAACATAAGATGATATATCTTCTTCGATATTTTCAAGTATTTCCAGTACTTTCATCCAAGAGTAATAGTAAGAAGTAGATCTTTAGTTCTGTTCTTCACTGTTAATATTTCCATGTGAGCAACTGTTGTTGTTAAAGTCTCAAATTCCTTGAACGTAGGCGAAGCCTCATTTTTCCAGTGTATAGTTATGATTTTACATGAAATTGCCAATAGTGACCATAGGATTTTAATGTCTTTGTTTGGTACACAGTTTGGAATAGGAGAGTTGAATAAAATTAAAGACTTTGTTAATTGAAAATTATCATTATAAACAGTCTGAAAAAATAATTAATGGATTTCCAGTACATATTGAGACATATACATTCATAAAAAACATGCTGCCAATCTGCTTTTATCTTGATATGGCATCTCCAACATTGATCTTCAATAGAATACATTTTGGCTAACCTATGTGGTGTATAGAAACTTCTGTGTAGATATCTCCAAGTGAATAATTGCCAGTATTTTGATAATGTAGAAAATTTGGAAGATTTTAGAATATTACTTTTTCTTCTTCAACTGGAGGATGGTTGTTTATTAAAGTATAATAATCCCAGTATGATTTTTCATGATAGTTTTTGTTTTTAACAATTTTATAGATATTAGACAAATAACCTGTACCCTGATAAGGCTGTTTTGTGATAAGAATAAGGTATTCAATGAGTTTTGGAGCTTCATGTCTAACTGAAGGTTGCATTTGTTCTATTTTATTTATAAGAAAATGCCTTAGATTTTGTAAAACAGCCAATTGTCTTTATTTATATTATAATTATAAATTATCTGTTCCTTTGTTAGAATTTTCCCTTTCTCTATAAGTTGATGCCAAAAGAGTAATGTTTCTTCTTTAAGTATATTTATTTTAGATATTTGGAATGTATCTAGAATATTTGGTGTAAAAGCTATAGGGAAAATAAGAAAAATCCAAGAATTAATATTTGGTATTTTGCTTATATATGTTCTGAACACTGAAAGTGTAGAACTTACATAGTTTGATGGCAATTTATTAATATTATTCCTTTTCCTAAAAATAATCTTTTAACATCCATATAAGGGGTGATGGTATTACTGTTAAGTTGTCTTGTATGTGATTATAATTGATTTCTATGTAAATCTGCTCATGGGCTTGTTTCCATATAGGTGTGTATGAATTATTTAACCATAGTGTTATGTTTTTAATAACAGATGAGGTAATATATAAATCAATATCCGGTAAATTAATTCCACCATCTTCCCAATCTGGCAAATGTTTATTTAAGGCTATACGGGGTCTATTTGGAAACCATAGAAAATTTAAAATTAGTTTATTGTATCTTTGAATAATATATTTGGGAGGTGGCAATGAAAAATTGTGTATTAAGTATAATATTTTGGGAAATATGATTATTTTAATAAGATATAATCTGTCTGCTGTTGAAAAGATATATTTATTCCAGTAACCAATTGTTTGTTCTATTTTGTCTAGTATTTTATTATAGTTAAACATTAGAGAATCTGTTAATTCATTGAGTAGATTTATTCCCAGATATAATAATTTACTTTCTGTTGCTATATATTTGGAAAATCTTTTGTTTATATTATTTTTTTTTTACAATTACAGGCCATAATTTTAGTTTTGTTTTCATTACATTTTAAGCCTGAAATATTTTGAAATTTATTCATGGAGTTAAATAGAGCATTCAAAGACTCATTTGCATCTGAGAGAGTTAATAGTATGTCATCAGCAAAGAGTTGGATTTTAAGGTTTAACATTTTATTAATACAAATGCCCTTTATGTTATTGTTTGATCTGATTTGATTTGCAAAGGGTTCTATGAGTAATGCAAATAACAATGGTGATAAAGGGCAACCTTGTTTAGTTCCCTTTTTTATTGATATAGGGCCTGATCTATATGATCCCAGTTTAACATATGCAGTAGATTTTTCATATAGTATTTGGATAAGATTATTAAAATTAGAAGGAAAGTTATATTCTTTTAAAACTAGTGAAAGAAAGTTCCAATTAACCGAATCAAAAGCTTTATTAATATCTAATGAGATTACATTTAAATTTAGGACTTTATGTTTGCTATAATCTATTAATGTTAGTATTCTTTTAATATTATCTGAAGTATTTCTTCCTTTAATAAAACCTGTTTGATCTTTGTGAATTAAGAAAGGAAGAAAGTGTTTGATCCTATCTGCGTATATAGCCATAAACATCTTGTAGTCTATATTGAGTAATGATATTGGCCTATATGAGGAACACTGTTTCTCATCTTTATCTGGTTTGATAATTAGGGATATCAATGAATATTTCCAAGAGGGTGGTATATTCAAATCTTTATTGGCTATATCATATACTTTTAATAATAAAGATATGGCTTGATTGGGTATTAATTTATACATTTCTGGTAGCATATTGTCTGGGCCAGGTGCTTTATTTGTCTTGAGCTTTTTAATTTGTGATTTTAATTCTGTCATATTGATTGGTTTGTTTATAATGTCTATTTGTTCTTGTGTTAATTTAATATGAATATTGTTTTCTAAGTATTTTTATATCCTTAGTAGGTGTATCTTGAGTATTTATGGAATTATCAATGTTAAATTGAGTCTGAATGCTTCTAAAATATCATTTAGTTCTGTAACTCTTTTGTTAGTATTGGGAATAAATATTTCTTTTATTTGCTTAGATTTAATTATTTTTTTGTTCTATTAGTTAAGTATCTCAGGTGTGCTGAATTAGTAGAGTATGAGTTTATTTTTATCTTTTCTAAGTTAATCATAATCTTATGGTGTAGCAATTCTGCATACTTCTTATTGATTTGTGTAAGTTCTTGAACTTGAGTAGAATTACCCTTTTGTATTTCCAGTTTCAATTTATCTGCTTTGTTTTGTAAGTCTAGCATATCTTTATTCCATAATTTCCTTTTATTTATGTACCGGGATAATATCTTCCCATATGTAACTGCTTTTAATGAATCCCAGACATATATTTCTGAAATATCTTCTGTGTAATTTATTTCTAGAAAGTTTTTGATTGTTTCTTCATAAAATTCTTTGAAATCTCTCAATTTTGTGATATAGGAAGGTATCCTAGTAATGGGATATGAATAAAATGGTGTAAGCTCTATCTCAAAGACTATGGCATTATGATCAGATAAAGGACAATTTATGATTTTGACTTTGTCAATTTTTGTTATTAGGTCATTGGCAACATATATTCTATCAATTCTAGAGTTAGTTTTATATCTATGAGAATAAAATGTGAAGATTAGTGAGTCTGGTTCTGCAAATTCATTTATATCTTTTAAATACAATGTATCTATAAATTTTGATAGTGCTTTAGAGATGGGTTGTTTTCTTCTTTTGGATTTAGAATCTGTATCTTTTCATTCATTATACAGTTGAAGTCTCCTGCCAATATCAGGCTACCCTTAGTTAAATGAATTATCTCTTCAAAATGCTGTTTAACTGTTTTTAATCCTAGTCCTGGGATCCAATATAGATTTACTAATGTATAGATTCTCTTATTTAACTCTATTGAAACTAGACAAAACATACCTGATGTATCTTGATGAGTAGTAATTATTTTAGGTGTTATAGTTGAGTTGCCAAGTAGTATAGCTACTCCTCTTTTTTTTGTTTTGTATTGAGAGTTTATTAGTACTGTGTAATTATTAATATTTAAGTTGTTTATATCTCTATCTAATAAGTGTGTCTCTTGTAAAAGACTATTTGTGGTTTATGTAAGTTTATGTACTTGAATAGGCTTCTCCTTTTATTACTATTATTTAGACCATTAACATTTATGGATAAACATTTAATTTCCTAGTTTTGAGTTTGTTTTATGTGTAAGTTTATGTAAATATTGTTTATTCTTAGTTCCATCTTGGATACAGAATTCAAAAAGTTTTTCTTGTATGATTTTTGCATGTTTCTGAGTGACACCAAAGTGATAGAATAAAAAAAAAAACAAAGAACTTCCAAACTTGTAATTCTTAACCTTAAAAAACATTCCCTATTGCTATGAGGTAATATACCTCTTCGTTTGGTTAGTGAATCTAACCAAACAAACTTTCTACCCTCACAAATAATATTTGGATCAGTTTCTCTTATCCTCTTAGTTTTAAATAAAGATAATTGAATAATATATTAAGATAATCTAATCAGCTAAAATATATACATATATTCTTTACTCATCTTATTGTAATTCAATAATACTTACTTCTAAGCAGGTTTCAAAGAGGTACAAATATTTAGATTAAGGTAGTATCATTTCAAAATAATTTAGGGTATTAATAAACATCATGTTAAAATCTATAACTGTATATTTCATACATCTGTTGAAAACTATTTACTGACATTACTATATAATACAGTACCATTGTTGTGCAATTGTTTTAGACTACTCAAGTCCGAAACCAGTGTTTAAATTAATATTTGCAAAGTCATATTGGAATAAAACATGAATAGTTCTGAAACCACATCATATTTCATGTTTAACATAAACTGAAATGCGATACAATGTATAAGTATATTAATATTTCTTTAGTAGACATTAAATATGTTCCTCTGATTGCATTTTTCAGCTTTTCAATGACAATTCCCATGGCTGGAGACAACAAGATCACAATTTAGACAGCTCCCTTATCCAAGAGACTACTCATAATGTTGTTACCTGATTGAGTGTCTTGTTGCCAACACTTCCATCAACCCTCAGAGGGACCCTGCACAATGAAAACTGACACAGTACAGAGGTAAAACTGCAGCGCACTTGACCACACCCTCAAAGCAAACATCTATGTATATCACACATCAACTCCCACAGCTTAGACTGACACCCAACCAGTGAGTCTATCTGCTGACAACAAGTGCTGGAGATACAATCCTGACCTACTCAACACCAGTAATTCAATCCTATGACTGAACAAAAGTATACTGGAGAACACATCAAAACAATGGAAGCTGCCAAGATTCAAACCACCATGTACGAAAATATTACAGGCCAAAATTCCCAACCCATTTTGCAGCAAAGAGACAAAACGTATTCAAACCATGGGGTAACACCTTTACCACGTCAAAAGGTGTCCAAGAAGCTTGTTTTTCCTCCAACATCGGAGGACAGCCACGATGATCCATGCACTGCAAGAGTACAATTTTATCCTGGCAATTGCTTCACGACTGTATATAGAAACATTTAATCCAAATCATTAACTGGCACCACAACAATATTTCTCAGAAAAGCTGTTTTACAGCCAATGACCAGACAGAACGCATCATTGAGAGGATACATTTATCAAATGTCAAGTGCCCCAGCCATAATACAAGTGTCTCCGCAAATCAATCCCCAACGAATCTACTGCCCACCAAACTTGCAGACCAATACTGGCATCCTTTCATGCAGTCACATTGAAACACAAAAATACAGGTCCGCTGATCAGGAACAACCAGGCTCTCAACTGCCAGACAACACACCCGTCTGCAGAAAGGTCCAAGAATCATAGTTGCATTGTCAAGCATCCTTGTCCACACTAACAGTAACATGATATACCCGCATACACTAGTATTGTGTCATTCTTGATAATGTAAAAAGCCAGACAATATTATAAGAAGGGTGAAGCCAAAGCCAGGCAACATAACAAGAAGAGCACAGCCGCAGTCACCATTCAGATGAGCAAACGGGAATAGCATGAGCCATCTAAGGATGGATAGCCCGTTGAGTACCTGCCACAATGCATGCCCTTAATGCATGGCAACCCAGTAACAAATTAGGGTGTGGGCTAAGCCTCTCCCCCTTCCACTCAAATCAGATCCAACACAATATGTGTGTAGAACACGGATGCTTCGACAAAGCCCAAAGCCACACAGGATATAAACATTGTATAATTGACACACCGGGTCAAATCCACTGTTGTTATGTTACTCATTATAGTTGCCTATACAATCATTGCTTCCACTTTCTCCATCTAGTATACCATAACGCTATCTAAATGTTTGATTTGCCAAATGCACATCCAACCTTCTTGTTGCATCCCACCTGCCCACCCGAGGGCATACCTTGGCAGCAGGACATCAGTAGTATTCTGCAGGAGCACCAGCGTGGGAAATGGCAACCCTCCCCAAAACAAACCTGTCAGTTGCTTGACATTTACTAGTTTCTTTAGAGAATTTGTAAAACAGCAGTGATTTTATTTGCTGATGATTAATTTCTGCTTTTAAACTCTGCTGTATAAAACATAGTAAGGGATAGCTAAAATGTCTGGAAATCTAAACTGATAGAAAGACAAGCAGATATATGTCCTTATCTATCAAGGTGCTAGAAGACATCAGTAGCCATAAACTGAAAGTGCTTCAAAAATAAATATCTGTGTATATTTATATGAACCTTTATATTATTTATGTTTCCTTAGAAGGAATTTAGGTTTCTGTATCTTTAAATGTGAACCTAGCTTATTTTCTGACTAGACGTCAATTAGAAAGAGTCAGGGGATGGCGTACACAAGTAAATGCGACAAGCAATAAGTAACTCAAGTTTCTAGTGATGTTTGTGGCTGTTAAATTGTCTCGAGAACCAAGCGGGGAAAAGGTATGTGTTTTTTCTTTTTTCTTTTCCCTCCTCCTATTTGGTGACAAACTCATGTAGTGTGCACGCAAGCACTCTAGTTTACGGAGTAGTGTTCACAACTGTCAAACTTTGCATTTTAAACATGCTATGCCTTATTTCTCTACAAAAGAAAAGACAACAGGATATCTAAGCTAGTCACAAGCATCTTTCAACTCCGGATGTCTGGAGCCACAACACACATGACTTATAGCCTCAAATATCACTTAAAACATATTTTTTCACTGGACTATATCAGTATGTGCATATGGGTCAAAGGCAGAACATCTTTTAAGATTATTTAAAGTAGTCTTATGATACATCCTAACTGAAATACTTCATTTCAAAAGCAACACATTTCTGCCCAGCATTAGCGTTTATCCAAACAGGGACACTTTTAACTTATAAAAGTAATACTATCAGGGATGTAACTGATAATAAGTTATATAGCAGCCATTACTATACCTATTAAGCAATATAACCATATACTGATTAAAATATTATTAGTTAATGAAGATTTAATAAAAAGAAGAGAAAAATAAAAACAACAAAACACAAAGAGAGAAAATAAATAAATAAATAAACTATTTGGGAACATTATTATGCATTGATTACTCTGATTAAGAATATGAAAATAATAGATGGATAATAATGAAAAATAGAGTAATGTTTAAATTATGCTTAGTATATTGATGTGATTTGAGATAAATGTATTTACATTTATGCTAATTTTGACATTTAAAATATAATTGAAAACAGTACCTGTTTTGGTGTAACTTGAAGACAGTAAGAACTTTTCTTTTGTTGTTAGTATTATTATTTAGATTTTACAGAATATAACATATGTAAGATTATTTGTCCTTTAGTTTTTTTTTTCTTTTGCTCAACAGTTTTCCAATTATTTACTTCAGCATTTCTCTTGATTGTACTTATTGTCCAGTCCATAGATTCTTCATGTGTTAGGATGTTGTTGTTGGTAAGGTATTTTATTGCTGAATCTACTGTTTCAAAGATTTTTATTCCATTTGGTAGAAAAACTTTCAGTCTTGCTGGAAATAAAAGATGGACTTTCAGTTGCTTTTTCTTCAAGGTTTTTTATTGGTAGAAATTCTTTTCTTTTTGAAACCACCTTTGTAGAATAATCATTGTCAAATCTTATTAATGAATCATTGTATTTGATGGGAGAATTTGCCCAAGCATTTCTTAATATAAGATCTTTATCTTGTGTAGAAAAAGTCTCACAATTATAGATCTCGGCTTGTTCTTACCCGGAGAAGAAGCATTTCCAGAAGCTGCTAGTGATCTATGCGCCCGTTCTATACCATATGAAAGAGCTTCAGGTATTTTTGTTACATCTGGTATCCAGGTGGTAAGAAAGTTTATCATATTGTCCCCTTCAGATTTTTCTGGTAGACCATATATTCTAATATTATTTATTCTTGTTCGGTTTTCCATATCATCAAGCTTTTCTAGTAAATATGTATTCTGTTGAAGTAAGAATTCAGTTTGTTGTTCTTCTATTTGGACTCTAGTGTCAATGTCACTTAATGACTGTTCAATAAGTGATATCTGTCCTTTCTGCTGTGTAAACATTTCTTGAAGCTGTTCCAGTTGTTGTGAGCACTTTTCTTTAAAAGTATCTATTTTATTGTCCATCTTGTCGATTTTTATTGTAAGTTCCTGTATATTTGTAATGAGAGACTGCAGGTCTTTTTTGAGAGAAGAGTCTTGTGCTGTATTCCTTAGATGACTCATGCTGTAAAGCTGATATTGGTGCTGATTTTCCAGTAATTAATTTGACAGGAATTATTCAAGTTCTGACAATAAAATTTTTCTTATAGATGCTCAGAGTTATTACAAATAAGTTAGTAATAAAAATTTCTTCAAATTAAATATTATTTTGTAAAATTCCTGTCAGGAATTGTATTGAGGTAAGAGAGCTGAAATGAAGTGCAGCTATCAGTTCAGCATCCTAGCCATGCCCCCATTACTTTCATTATTAAAGGTTATTTTTTAAAGCTAGGAGTGCTGCTAATTAATGGGTAATGTTCTTTTAAATGGACCACTACTTTCTTTCTGTAATTTTAAAAGTAGTGTATACTAACTAAAATTTATTTTCTGTGGAGAAATTATGATTATTTTTCCCTCATAGAACTGCCATAGTGTTTTGAAGTGCTCTTTACTGTGTTTTTTTTTCTGTCAAAAAATAATGTTTTGGACTGATAGTTTTACTGGCATTTGCTGCTTATCTTCCCCTGGAAAGAGGCACCATTTTTCACTTGACCATGGAAGAGTCTACTGGTCCAATGGTTGGTCCTTTTTACAGCCACAAAAAAAAAAAAAGTTAAGCAAATAGCCTTTGCCACCACAGCAGGCTAACAATTGGCCTCAGCGGCAGGTGGGTGACTCTGTTGTGGCCATTTGTTATACCTCAGACCACCCACCTTTTACCTTGAATCCCTCTGGTATAGCACCTACAGCTTCTATGGACTAGTGGTTAGCAAAGTCCTCTGTGGCTGTTGGAGTCCCCTCAGTGGGCAAGAGAGAGCCATTCTTGTTGGTCATGGGCGAGGGAACGGGGAAGGTGTCCTAGTAAGGAAAAGGCACTGGGTTAGAATCAGTGATTGCAAAGTCATCCTCAGTGAAACAACCAGCCCAAAGTATAAACCACTGCTTGCTACAATTAGCTGGTAGCAGTGGACAGTGAAAGCTCTATGCTTAATAGAGACTAGGTAGAAGACCTAGAAGTTGCCTGGAGAGAAAGCACAAGAGTTCAAGGAAATAATCAGGGCTATAGCACCTCAGAAAGAAGAGGAAAGTGATGGAGCTGAAGAAGAATGACAGCACCTTAAAACAGCATGTGTGATGACTATTAAACATATATGTGGTCAAGTCATGTGTGGAAATAAGGCACATAAGTAAAGCTGATAGTGAAATCCATAAGTTCAGGAAGTCATCAAAAGAAAGTAGGAGTGCAAAAAAAAAAAAAAAGTGGGAAACAGAAAAGGATCAGGTGAAGAAAGAATACTGGATGGCTAACAAAGAGGCTAAGAGAGAGCATACAATAGCAAAGAACAAGGCATCAGATGCACTCTACTAGCTTCTGGTAAATTCCTCTGCAGATGGCAAAAGAAACTATTATCAGGTTGCAAGACAAAGAAAGATAAAGAGGATAGTCGTCAGATACCGTTCATAAGGGATGCTAGCAAAAGCCTACTCACCAATCCATTGGACATCAGAAGAAGAGGAATGATTACTTCCAGCAGCTTCTGAATGAAGAAAACCCGACAGAAGCTGTACTGCCCCAGATACAACCTAAGATGAAAGCAGAAGAGGAGCCCATCCTAGAAGTAGTAAAAACAACACTAAGGAAAATAAAGCAGTCTCAGATGAAGTTCTAGCAAATATGATCAAGATGTTGGATAGTTAGGGGAGAAATTACTCCAGAGAGCACTTATAGCAGAATGGAGAGAAAGACATATCCCTGATGACTGAATAATAAAAGTTCTAGTGCCAGTATGTAAGAAGAAAGTGGACATTCACAACTGTCGGCAGGAAAGAGGCATCAAACTCCTGTCACTGCATGAAATTTCCAGAGATGGTGACTGATAAATGAATACACAGAGTTGTAGAAATAAGATGGGAGGTGAGAGTTTCTGATTCAGATCAGGATGCAGCACAACTGCCTTGAAGTTTGCAGTGAGAAAGGAAGATGAGAAGAAGATAAAGGTGAGGAAAGTGTCAAACTGCATTCCTAGACTTGAAGAAAGTATATGACAAGGTGCCAAGAAACCTGATTTGGAAACCCCTGCAATGGTTCCGAGTCCCAGAAACAGTAAAATTAATGTGGAGATTTAAGGTGAAGGTGGCAGGATGCTAAACACCAGGATAAACTATATCCCTAAATGTGAACAAATACCTATTCATACCTTACATCTCATTACTGTCCCTTCTTCACTCACTTCCTTAGTTCTATCAATTTCTCTCCCCTGGCTTTCTAAATGTACATAAAGCCTGTTTTACTCTCCCTTTGTATTGCAATTCATGTTTGCATTATACTCACTTACATTTAATTTCTCTATAAACTGGCTAAAATGTCTCTGACAGTTTTGTTACTATTGGAAGATGTATTACAGAACCAATATCCATATACCTGGAGGTTCAAATCAAGCCAATAACTGAAAGAAACAGATCTTTCAACCTAGACACCTTTCAATTTCTTAAAGAAAATTAAGCACATTCTCTTGAAAGATGACAAGATCTTTTTCACTATCGATGCAGAAGGTCTCTGCACAGTTGTCCCTCATGACTACTTTATCCTAGCTGTAACAGAAGCATACCACAAAGTATAGAGCACACTCCCTGAAGAGAATGAAACTCTCAGCAGAATACTTTGACTACTGTTGCAGAAAAACTGCTTCATGTTCGGTGAGCAATACTTTAGACAAACCACAGGGATAGTCATGGGGCGTGCTATGGTCCCAAGCCTGGCCAACATTGCCTTAGGTAAATGGGAAAAAGAATTTGCTTTCAACCCCCCCCCCCCATTATAACTGAATAAATTGGTACCTGTGATTCATTGAAGTCATCTTCATCATCTGAATGGAGATGAATCTAAATTGCAGGAATTCCTTTAGGATATTGACAACTCCAACCCATTCCTAAAATTTACTGCCACCTAGAGCAGAAGCACAGTAAACATTTTAGATGTACATTTCAGCAAATCAACCTCCAGTGACAATCTCACTAATAAACTTTACAACAAACCCGCAAGAGTTAACTTACTCTTGCACCATACTAGCATACATCCCTTCAAAGCAAAAAAGAACTTTGTCAAATCCCAAGGTTTGAGGATAGCAACGGTCTCCAAAGTACTGGGTGACTTCACCAAGAACATTATTAACCTTCAAAAAGATTTTCCAGCCAGAGGATACAACAAAAGACTCATCAAAGAATATTGAATCCCATAATTATCAGCAAAACCAACAACTCGGAATACCCCACCGCTGATAATAACAGTGACCCAGCCCTACAAAGAATTAAAATAGAATGACAAAAACCAGTGGATAATCAGTATGATAATAACCTACTCTATAGACTTCCAAGAGCTTAAAAGAACCATTAATGACAACTAAGTCATCATTGATGACAACAACACATTGGGATTCCTCCACCTAAACCAAGTTTTACCATCAGGAGGAACAGAAGCATTCAAGACTTTATTCAGAACACTACTAACCCACCAATCTCAGAGCTACTATTAGAGACCTTCCCATGTAGACCATGCCACTGCAAATACTACCATTTTATAAGTAGGAAGACTGTATTTCACTGTACTAACAACAAAAACTTCTACAAAAGCAGGTCCTACAGAAACTGCAACATGGACACAGTTGTATACAGTGATCAGTGCTAAAAATGCCCTTCTTTCTACATAGGTAAAACCATCAATAAATTAAAGATGAAGACAGCCAAACACTGCACAGACATTAGACAGGACTCACCTACTAGCGCACTAGCCAACCACACAAAGGATAAACCAGGCCACAGCAAATTGTTCTTTCTTATCCTCAAGCAGATCACTGCAGTTCTTCATAAAGGCAGCACAAATGACAAATTGGAGAAAAAAAGAGGTAAAATGGCAAATCAAAGTCCAAAACAGTAAATGCCCAGGGGTCAACACTTCATTTTCAATTAACTGCAGCTGGAACTTAAGTAAATGGGATCACTATCTACAGTATATTACTAACAGCTAGATCCCTTAAATCAACCACCCAGGATTAATCAAAGGAGTTTGTGTTTTCAAATCAATTTCGGACTCACAGGACTTTTTGGGTAAAATCTCTTTTAAATGTTTCTATTACCAAATGAGCTATTTATGTTATTTCATTTGTTTATTTTCACCCTTCCATTTTTTCTGCCATTCTTCTGCTTTTATTTATATTTTTATGTTCTTCACTTTTATTTTATGGAATACTGGCTTATCAATGCACCTGCTTGAACTGCTCTGTTGGCCTCAGGCACACATCCAGATAGAACTGACCCCCACCTTCCTGTCAGCCATTAGTCCCCCCCTCACATTTTTTAGGGTGGAGTTCAATTCCCACTCAACCCAACACACACATTGCTCTCACTAATTGTACATCACTAACAAAATGCTTTTTTAAAAATATTTTTAAAACTGCATCCAATAGCACAACTTCTCTGAATCTAAACTACAGAGTCAACCTTATGGCATGCTTACCACCCAAAGAAACTATTATAACCAGAGTTTCTGCATCAGCACATTCCCCAATCTGCTGGCTGTGCTCTTTCCTTAGTTTAAAACACTGTCCCTCTAATAATTGCCTTCAGATACATAGCTGTAAGTCATGAGACTCTCATACTTTCCTTTATGTGCACGTGTGACATCCTTAAAATAGAGCCATTTCTTTCATGGTATTTCGGTTACTTGTTTCTTACTAAAATTGTGTTTCTAAATTCAATTATTAATAGCTCTTATTTAATGTGAGTATTCCCATTAAGGCAATGTCTTACTTAAGCACTTGCTGACCGGGACTTTATCGTTGCAGGGGAAGCATGTGCTTTCCCTTCCTGGTCTTAAGATAAATACAATGAATTGCAAACATCACCACCCAACACAGATAATGAGTTTTACTAGACCTAACATCCCATTCTACTCTTAACACACATGTTTTTTAACATTTGGTACATTGATTCTCACGCGAAAATACCATTCACTTTACTGCAAGTCTATTGCAGCATCAATTACATCAGGCTCAGCTGTGAACACAGACTTCATGGTTTCTTTAACACAACCATTGAAAACATTTTCTTTTCATAATCTTGTAAGACAAAACCTTTGCAAAAATCCATAAGACCTCACATCCCATTCTATGCTCAGTGTATGCATTTGGCACAGGCTTAAGATTACGCTCTTGGCTTTTTGGCTTCCTGTCAGTCATATATCTTTTTTGGGTATAATCTATTTTCAGAAATTTTTGATAAGTGTCAATGGCCCATCAAAATAACTTCTAGCTGAAGCACTGGCAGAGCATGACATACTCACTACAGGGGAACCACTTGGTCTCCTACCTTTGTCTTAACATATTTTATGAATATTTACAAACATCACAGCCTAGCACAACTAAAAAGTCTCATTAAAACTCATATCCCAGTCACTGATGATTGTATATCTATAGCAGCTTTTGCTGCATTGACACTTTCACCTTTATCTCTGGCCTTTCACCATACTGCTCCATTAGCTTGACTTCAAGCAGCCCATGCTGATCTGTATATATGCATCTGATATTAATTGCAACAAAGTTAAAGAAAGTGCTTGTCTTGGAACATAATATAGGTATTAACGAACAGTCTCAGCAGAAATCTTACCAAGTACTGATGCAACCCACCACAGCTAAAATCCTGCATCTAATTTCAGTCCTGGTAACCATATACAGGGCACTCTGTTTTGTAAAGAAGATTACATCCTCTCACTGGTTGCAGCCACTGCTGCACTCACACTCTTTCATTTGGATAACACCCTGCTACTGTACAGCTTACATCATACTCCCTGACACACACTCAAGCAGCCTGACAGTCATTCAGGCCTCTTTTTCCAACAAACCACCCATGCCAGTCCTCCAGTTAGCCATTCTAGCTCCTCTAATTCTTACCACTTCAGTTGTTAAAATTACAACACTTATGCTCAACACAAACCGCACAGTGGCAGATCTGATGAAGCTGTTAAAGCGAAAGTGGCTGCTAATTTGTCAGCTTTCCTGATATATTATGGTTACACTTTTTTGGGGGGGTTTACACAACTTATTTTAATAAGTCAAAAGTGTAAGTGGGCAGTTAAGATGCTGGTTGGTTGAGGACATTTTTAATGTCCCAACATTTTGAAACAATGTATAATTTTGTATTCAGCACACTTTATCATATTGAAAACTTACTTGCACATTGCAAATACTGGGAGAATTCATTATTCTTTATTATTACATTTTTTGCATATTTACATGGTTTAAAATCCTGATTGCTTAAGCATGAAGTGATTTTATGACTTTCTTGGCACCAAAAAAAACTTTCAAAGGGTTGGATACTATGTCAGAAGCCAACCCATTCAGGCCTTCCCCAGACCCTGGACATGCCCAGGAGGCTGTACTCTCCCACAAACATGCCCATGACTTTCTACATAAAAACAAATCAGATATCTTTTATGACAACAAAACGACTCATCTGACTAACATTAATAAATCAACAGAACTACACTTTACCATCTCCAGAGTGCTTTTTTATTCCTGGTTGTTAATACTTGGGTGAGATTTATGTTTGATCAGAACCTTACCTCCCTATAAACTAAAGAGAAGGAACCATTGACTTGACACTGGCAAGGTCCCAGAAATGTCAATGTATTTGGCAAAGAAGGATCTAGGCTTACTTCTGATCCATACCTAATCCAGATCCTAAGATGTGATGGACTCCCACAGCCACATGCAAGTAACCATAGAACTTTTTTTCTCTTTGTTGATATTACCCTCTAAAGTCCTTCAGGCAGGGAGGTTGTCAGGACATCATTGAAAAACCCAAACTGAGAGTTCATGTTTATTGACTCCTATAATAGTCATCTCTGAATTATAGCTCGTCATTACAGATACTTCCACTCTGCATACTGTGGCTATGCATTATATATCTTGTTCCTCATTCCCATCCTATATTTGTTAAAAAGTGGTATATTTTCCTGATTCTTAACTTTTTAGCAAAATCAGTTCATACAATGGCAAAATGACATGCACGTTTAAGAGGGTTTGAAATTTTTACCTATAGATCACAAAGAACATATTACACTTGGTATATGGATTATTAGCCAAGTAGGTTTTGATGAAATATTTTGGTGGAAAATATGAAAACATGACAGAGAAATACTCTTCTTTATGTAGGACCAAATCCTTGTTAGAGGAAACTTTAGAACAAAATTGCTGGAACCAGTTTTTAAGTAGCATTTACTGAGCCTATGAAAATATTTATTTATGCTGTTAAAACATCTGACCTAATAAGTGCTGCTCTATAAAAATAAGTCTTTAGTCATTTTAAATGGTGTAGCAGAAAAATATGACATAAGAAATGAAAATTCTCATTTTAAAAGTCAAGATAAAACTGCTATTTATTTATTTGCTTATTTGTATGTTTGCTTGTTTGTTTATTGGCATTTGTTAACCAAGATATTCCAACTAAGTTAAAATCTATTTTTAGTAAATGCCTGGGGGAAAACCCCCAAGGATTATACAAAAAACAAATGCACAGAAAGGAAAAGAAAAAAAAAAAAAAAACAATCAGTTCTAAAGCTAAACAGTTTACACATACATTTACATGATTTGTGCAAGTTAATAATTAGAATAATCTGTTGAGTTTCTTCATTATGTAAGGAAAACAAGAATGTCAAAAGAAGAGAAGTAAGAGGAAATAATATGAAATGAGGTTAAAAAATAGAGGCTATGGCGTTATAACATGCAAAATGAGATAATAAAATGATGACGAGAGTGAAAATTGTAGTTAGAATTTAATTCGGACCCCAGCGGAGAATCTAAAGCTATTTTATAGCAGATTATTCTAATACAGTGAGACAGTGAGCAGCACTGAAAAGGCACAATAAGAGAGTTTCTCATCTGATCTTTGTCTGTTTTGCCTTCTGTGTGCATCTGCTTCTCCTCCTTGTGGCTACATGGGGTTTTCTCAAAATATTCTGTTTTCCTCCCACATCACAATCACATATGGTAAGTGGATTGATGACTCTGAATTGTCCGTAGGTATGCATATGAGTGCAGTTAGGCAATTTTGCTGCATGTGTTTTGTGTGTGTGTGCTGATGTATGAATGTGCAAGTGTGTGCACGCCTGTATAATGCATGTGTGTAAAGAATGAAAGGCCTGGCAATCTAATTCTAGTCCCTACTTGTGTTCGATAGTGGTGGCTGTTCATGGGATTATTATAAGATGGATGTGACTTAAGAATATTGAATGGAATTTAATATCACTTACAGACAATATCACTGGAATATGACAAACCAATTTTGTAACTTAGCTTCTTATACATAAGGAGACAAATAAACAAAAAAATCTTCTTTAAAATAGTATTGCAAGTATTGTCGTATATCTCTTCTGTCCACTTCAATCATCATTCCATTCAGAGAAGTGCTAGATCCAAATGTTTAAGGAGTTGCATGATATATTAGCTTGTATCCATACACTTATTAATGTATCATCTGAATATGAAGGCATGGCATATTCGTGGCAGTTGGATCCCTAGCCTAAAATCTCTGAACTAAGCAACATGACTTCATTTTTTAAAATTCATCTCTTAACCTTGTAAATGTATTGAGCACAAGCCTCTTTTCAGGTGCAGCCTAAGAAAATTGTTTACCTAATTAACTTGCTCAGAGGTAATATGGTAAGCAATATAAGGCTGAAGGAATTAAATGGATGATGAGAGGATGAAGTTTATGTCAGCTCATTTTTTCCCCAGTAAAGAAATTTACTGTATTATTAAGAATGATTAAGATTTCACAGTTTAGCTCAAAATATTTCCATTACTTCTACAATATTTTCTGCAACACTACACTGGTAAAACTTCATTTTAATTTAATAGAATATAATACCTCTCATTTTAAGCAAACAAGATTAGATAAACATATACAAATGTTAATTATAATTGTATGCTTACAATTATAATAACTCTGATAACATTATTTGTTAAACTTATCAACTTTTAAAATTTAATTTTGTTTTTAACTTGAGAATAGTCTCTCCATCTCTCCTTATTTCAAATAGTTTATACATAAGTGATGTTGTTAACTGTTATAGCAATAGTTACACCATGTAATTATTTGAATTTTTTTCTAATATTTATTATTGTGCATTCTGTTTAAATATGTATTTAAGCTCTTCATTGCCTAAAACCCTATTATTCCTTATAAATATTTGGAGTTTGTAAATTAGTTTACTTGTATTTATTTATTTATTTATTTTATTTATTTTATTTTATTGACCTGACTAGACAGAAGAACAGAAAAAAAATCAAATTATAATCTAAAAAAATACATCAGTCCAAAACTTTATAAGAAGAGCTGTTATAAAGCAGAGTAGATGAATTGGTTGCTGCATACTTTAGCACTGTAATGACCATAGAAATTTGATTGTTTTTTTAAATGTGACACATCTACAAAGTCTTATTTCAAATTGCAGGTCGTTGCTCAGGTCATTTATGAATCTTCATAAACAAGCATTTTGAACTCTAGAACTCATTTTTCCAAAGCATGTATTGTCAGAGTTTAGTATTCCTGGTAGAATAGAAAAGAAGACCCTTGCAATATAAAGTATAAATTATAGTCTCATAGATCCCAGTTCATAAATAATGAAAAATACAGATTATGGTATACCACAATTATACAGAATGAAGAAATTTATTGAGGAATACAAGTTTTTGTATTCCTTTGGATGATATGCAAAACCAAGCTCATATCTGCCTTAGTTGGTGGCAGCTCACATGAATGTAAAAGATCCCAAGGCACCAATCATAGAGTAATGGTATTTTATTTAACACAACATAAAAATGCATTTTTTGTAAAATGTTCATATTTACAGGAACATATACACACATATCTTTTTTTAACAATTTATAATTTTTCTTATGACATCCTTACTGGCACTTATTTTTTCCATAATCGTTCTACACTCATTCTTCCGCAACCATAATTTAATTTTTCATAATATATCTGCTAAAATCCATTTTCAATTAAACAAAATTTTATTCAATATTTCATTTCAGATAACCCATATTACATAAAATAAATTCTTATCTACCATTCTCACATATTCTTTCTTCTTGTTCTTTTAATATCCATGCATAATCATATGTCATAAATATTCTCAAATAATTTTTCTTCAGATAACGTTTTCCAGAGTTTCACCATTCTTTTACATTTCAAAACAAACATATTCTGTTGTCTCCTCTTCCACTCAAATTAAACACACTGTTTCACCTTTCTTTTTAAGTGGCATATTCACCTTTACTAATAACTTACTTATTTTTCTGACTAAATAGGAAAACCTCCTACTATCTTGGTATATAATTTTCCTACTTTAGTAGCTTTATTTACTTCTTCTGGTAAAATTTCCCATGGATTTACATAACAAAATTGTTTCATCACTTTATTATACCACATCCTTCTATCTTCCTGTGGACTGTCAGTTTTTATTTTTACAATGTTAGTATTTTTTCTTGACAATTTTTAATTTTTTCATTTACATATTCTTTTTTTCTTTTTCTCATTCTTATAATCTCCTAGAACTTTTTGTACTTATATTCAAACATTCTCACTATTAAATTATCTTTCTCTTCCTTTACTCACTTTAACACTCTTCACAAGTTTAAAGAAGTGGAATATGCAACTGGGTTTAGTAATTGCAATCACTCCCCAGTTCATCTTCACTCATATACAACACACCACTTTTCAGTTGGTTTAATCTTGAAACCATATGAAAAAAATGCCAATCATACAATTTCCTTTTCATAGTTTTTCTGAGTTCACATAAACATTTGATATACATGTGATTTTTCATGTTAGTACAGAATTCACCAAATATTTTTTTTCCTGAATGCTAATCTTTATGTTCTCCACAGAAGACATATTTCTTTCCTTTCTTTTATCAACTCCTCCATTGCATCATAACTACATCACTTTTCTCAGATTTTATCCCTAACAAAGACACTTTATAAATTGAAAAATACACCCCCTCAATCTTCACCACATCACTCAAACCCTTACTTTTATCTTTATTCAAGGTCGTTCCCATTTCCATTAAACATCCATTCAGACAAACTAACACTTTCCACATCCATATTTTGTTCTTAGCAACTACAGCTATGGCATAGTGTAGGCCAGTACTACTGGAATTACTACATTCTTTTACACTGCCTATTTAGGATCTTTCATTTTATAAGCTACTTCACTCACTATGGCATTCATTACCAATGGAAATGATATTCCACTAATGGGACACCCTTGCCTTATACCACACTCCATGCATATTTCTTTACTCATCCACTCATTTATTAACACTCTCACTCTATTATTTTAAAATGCTGACATACACACTGTTCTAATTTTATTATGTGTTCCATACTTCTTGATAACATCCCACAAATCATCATGTCCTACTGTATCAAATAATTTGCTAATATCACCTAACATAAGTTTCACATCCTCCCATTTATTTATAACATCATCTATACTTTCTTTTACATACAGCAACAACTCTTGACATCCCTTTCTTTTTTATACCATGCATACTTTTTTCCGTAATATCCCTCATCGTTTCTTCCATTCTTCTTTGTATTATTTTGATAAAAATAATTTATAACCTGTGTTGTTTAGTGTGATGGTCTCCATTTTTTATTTAATTACTCTCATCTTTCTCCCATATAAAATGTAGTATCTCACTTCATAACTCTTCATAACCAAACCCTCCTAGAACCATTCAGTCAATAAATTTACAAAATACCGTTTTTAACAATCCATTAATTTATTATATATGCCATACCTATACCATCTGGGCCTGATACTGAATCAACATTTACTTTCCTAAGTACTTCATCCAATTCACTAATGGTATTTTTTTTTTAATTCTTCCTTAACCTATCCATTCTCTCTTATTTTCCTCCTTTTTACTCTTATACATACTTTCCACATGCTGTACTACAATACACATTCTTTTTACCTCTCCTTTTCTATTTTGCATTTCCTTCATTATATTAAATTTTCCTTTATTATTTAACCCAAATAAGCAGATACCACATCCCTTTTTCCATGTAAATATCTCTGCCTAAACAATGCGTTATTTTTTCCTCAAAATCCCCTATATATTTCTTTTTCCATATCATAACCTTTTCTTGTATTATTCTCTACATTAACTAATACATTTCTATACATTCTCCCATACTTCACTTTGCTTTCCTAATATCATTCTGCCAATGGGAAAATAAAAATGTTTTATATTACTTTTTAAATTCAATCCACCATTCAGATCAGTTTTTAAAGAAGTCATTCATGGTCATATGATCTTTCCATAACTGCAGTACTTCCCACTCTCCAATTTCATCACATAATTTCTTATTTTTTTTCTTTTTATTCATTTTCCTGTTTTGATGTACTCCTTTTCTTCTATCACCTCCATCCATACTGCTAAATGGTCTGAAAAGCCTGTCACAAATGCATCAACATCTAATACACCAAACCTTCTGATAATACAAAATAATATATTTCAGATCCAACTGCCCCCTTCTTTAAGTCCATTGACATTGGTCCCCACAGCTAGTTGACTACATTTTATCACTTTTTTGTTTTGTGTTTTTTTCTTTTAATATCTTTCTCTTTCTCTTTCTTTTCACATTTCCTCTTAAATCACAATTAAAGTCCCCTACAATTAAAATTGTTATGTTAACCACCACAGGGTCAAATATTTGATTAAACAGATTCTCTTTTACTGTTATATATATATATATATATATATATATATATATATATATATATATATATATATATATATATATATATCTATATAAAGATATAATTCTATAAACATGCTGTCTCTACCTCACATCCACAAGAGTTAACCTTCCCATCTTTATTGACACTATGTCTAGTAATTTCACTGTTTTTTTTTCACAACACAGCCACTCCAGAACAATGTTCCCTTCCTAAGTTCCATATTATATTTCCACCCCACATTTTTTCTGTTTGCAGTCTTTCTTCACTTCTCAGTGACATTTGACACATCATTCCAGTATGTCTATCCTCTTACAGTGTTAATAATATTGTTCACATTTACTGAAAGTACTTTAAAATTGTTTATTTCCTTGTTTTTTATTTTAGGGAAAATATTTATAAATTTAAATTTTTCTTATACTTATTCTTTTATGAAATTGAGTATTTTTCATGGGTTTATGGGCAATACTCATTGATCGGCAGAATCAGAATTTTCAATGGCTAGAACTTAAAATAAATATTAGTATCAGTCCCCTCTCCTGACCTCTCTCTCTCCTCATTTTTCCCTCCATATTTTTTTTTCTACCGTTTCCTCTTCCACATTTGCACTCTTGCTCCAGCACCTCGTTGTCCTTACTCAAGTACGTTTCCTTCCCTTTCCACTTCTTTTTAATTATTTACTGTTTCCTCTTGACAATCTGTCCAAAAATGTGTCTTTCTTACACAGCCTGCATTCAGGCACATACCTTCTTGTATGTCCTTTTGCCCCACAATGGTTACGTTATACCATGTCACAATCGTTAATTAAATGAGAAAAGTCCCTCAAAATAAACATGATTTAGGCTGGCCAGCATATGTTAATGTCCTTCTGCGACAAGACACAAAAATATTATTTGGCAAGTGTTTCAACATTTTTATTTTCAGATTTAAAAAAAGCTTCCAACCTCAATCCTCAATTCCAATAGCTTCTCTCATCTCTAACTTCCACAATATTATCAATAGCTTCACACAAATCCTGCATGAAATTATTAACATCATCTTCTTCCTATTCATCAGCTCTAAACAGCAAAGTAACATTTTATTTTTAACACTTAGGTTACTATCAGAAACCAAACAATTGTACCAAGTATAAATGTCCTTCTTTTTGTTACAGAGTTCCAGAAATGTCATCATCAATCCATCAGTTTAAAGTGTTAAGTCATAAAAAGTCTCTGTCCCAGTATGTATAACAAACCAAATTCCTTGAGCGTTGAAACCCAGAACAGTTTCCCAAATTGCCTCATACATATCGCAATCTTAGTGTCATTTTTGTTCTTATTCTCACGGTTTGTCTTCTCTTCTTTTAAAAATAGTTTTACTTAAGTTTGCAGCTGCTCTCCTTTTTTTGTCTGCTGTCACTGCTGCATATGTTTTAGTTACTGCATTATCTGCTACCACAAAACAGAAACATTCTTAGTCTGGTGTTGATTTCCTCTTTTCATTTCTGCCATTGCTGCATACGTTTTAACCATTGCATTCCCTGCTGCCATACCACCTGTTCCTTTTCCACATTACCATCCTCAGTACTTCTGAAAAAGTTATTTGCCATCACACCCCATAAAACAGCAAAACTGTCACCTGGATCATCCTGCTCAATTATTTTTAACAGAACATCATCTGCAAGCCCTCGTTATACCAGTTCTGTTATCAGTAACACTTCAACAGACTTGCTTATTTTCTTCTCCATGGAGACAGCTAAACACTGCTCATTTCTAACATCCACCACACAGTAAACTTTATTTGCATTCTCAGCCTCCAGATAGAACTACGTTTTCTCTAAATTCTCACTTTTCACCTCCAAATTCTCTATATTTTTTCTCCTCGTCAGTGCTGCTGCTTCCCTTAGGCCTCTTATTTGCTACTGTCAGAGTCCTCTGTCACAAGCTATCAGCTACAAAGAGTAGAGGAATTTCCCACAATGCCCTGGAAAATGTTGACCTACTAGTATAAATATCACCTTGGGTCTTCACTGAAAAGAGTCTACTAGCCAAGTGGGTTAACAAGGATAAATTAAATAAATAAATACATTATGGTATTTATTATGCATTATTTAATATGACTGGGCTCATGTTTTGAAATAGTAGCAATCTGAAGACTATTGCTGCTAAATAGCATACTGCATGGCATAAATATCAATTATGAACACCAAGAAACCTTATTTTCTTAAGGAACTAGCTATACATGGACCACTACAGAGGTGATCAGTGTAATGCTTAGTACATCTGTGGCAAGACACATAGATAAGCATTAACTTTTTGCATGACAAAGCATCTATAACCCTTTGCATCATGCAGTCATCACCACTCATCCAGACTATCAGTAATAATCTTGCGAATTCAAAATTATTTGTGTTAACATACTGGATGGTGTACTCATCTGAATGTTGATTTATGAACATCCCAAATATCTTCCTGGGACATTGTACAATCAGTCAAATACTATTCAACATTGCAGGTCTGCCTATGGTGTATGGCATAGGGGAATATACACTTGTTGGCATTAATAGCATACTAGAATTGCACAAGAGGGTATACAGCACAAGTTAGACACCTAGAAATTATCACTTGTAACTCACACCATAGCTTTAATTTCCGTAGTGTTTTACCTTACTGATGACTTTTTTATTATATCAACATTGTATTTGGACTAATAAGCCATGCAATCAATTTTTTTATGATTTGGTAGCACACTTTTCTTCCTTTCCCAATTCTTTTTATAGCCTTGTTTTGTTCTGATTTTCCAACTGTTTACATACTTATCCTGGTTCTGTTTATTGGACTGCACCCACTGTATTTAACCATTTCCTATCCCAGCTTTGATTTCACTATTTTGTAAATGTCTGAAATGAGTCGTGAAGACCTGTCAATGTTTTTTACTACTCATCTGACAGGCTACTCTGTAAAAAAAAAAAAAAAAAAAAAGACCGTCTTTATTCTGCCTTTCCTCACACAAGGAATGTGGCATTGTGTTCTTCCATTGATTTGCCCCTGAGCAAAGCACATTGATTATTTCAGCATACCTGTCCTTTCAAGGGCATTCAGTACTATTTTCCTTTGTATTTTTGATGGTGGTGGCATGTTTTCTCTGAATTGTTTGTTTTGGTGTACAGCTGTCACGGATTGCTTAACATTGTCATCTCTGTTGACTTTTGCCCTTTGCTAGTTACGGATGAATCTTACTGCTGCTGTTTTTTGTTTGTGTGTCCTTGTTTTTCACTGAAACTTACTGAACTTAACATTCTGAACCCTTATTGAAGACCCCACTAATTTCATATAATTTTCATATAATTTTTCTTTAGTACTTTTCAGACTTAAGTGTTGCTGGTGATTAGTTTTTTTTTTTTATCTTTGCAGTTATTTGCTTTCATTTCAACTTTGTTGTTAAGACACCAACAGTTTTCCACCTCAGTGTGGTAGCTAATTTTGGGTTTGTGTATATAACAATTAATAAATTGTGTCACAGGTCTGTGTTATTGTGTTATTCTCACTGTACTGCATTTGATTTACCAACTAACTATGATTTTTTTCTAGTGTTATGATTTCTCCTGACAAGTGAGTGCAGCCAAGTACAGGCATATCCTACAGACAAACTGCTGCCTGTCACCTACTGTTTTGATTTTCATCATTTTCCATCTAAGCTGGTCATTCTACTTCATGCTAGGACCCAAAAAATCAAAGCATTAGTCTGTCCTTTTGCTTGTATTAGTCATGAGCCATTGGGCTGACTATGTCAGATCGAATGCTGATTTGGTTTTGCTTTAAACTTGACCTGTCATCATTTATGTGACTATTGTGTTATATACAGAAGACAGCCTTTGTATTTGTATCTTAATAGTGGGTGTTGTTCTGAGTGTTACACATTTTCTATTATCTATTTTATATG
Organism: Protopterus annectens; assembly: GCF_019279795.1. Classification (NCBI taxonomy): domain Eukaryota; kingdom Metazoa; phylum Chordata; order Ceratodontiformes; family Protopteridae; genus Protopterus; species Protopterus annectens. Next base: position 911,860,373 of record NC_056735.1, read on the forward strand.
GTGAATAGGGATATTAATTATTAATTGAATGACCTCACATACATAGTGGATCATATCAATTTTAGACCTGTTGGGGCTAACTGTGGGGCGACATTTTAATGCTCAAGTTTGGTTTTGCTGTTACCTGTCTGGACGTGCCCATTATAGTTATGGTGACTCTCATGGTCCATTTTGGGCACTGAGTCTTTCTCTGTGTGTATGTCTCCCTTGGGAAACACTTCACAGAGGGGAAAGGTATTCAGTATCACTGCTATACAAATGATACACAACTTTATCCCTCCCTACCTTAAGAAGAGAAACATCTACAACTATCTTGTTAATGACTTGGAATCCATAAAACAACAGATGATAATGAAGCCCAGAAACACAACACCCAAAGTACTTTGACCTTGGCTATTAATGACACTGAAAAGAATTCCATATACTGAGATTTTACACTCACAATCATTTATGGTGTTTGTAAGGTATAATTCATGGTTAAGGTGAGAAATCTTTGTGTGAGTCTGAATTGGATTGATACATAAAAATTGGGTACAAGCTATCATAAAGGACCACTACCTTAATTACATTTCTTATCCCTCATGGCCTTTCTGTAGTGATGCATACCCTGATTTCTTCCAAGATTGATTATAGTAACTCCCTCTACCTGTGACACTTTAATCTTACCTATATGTACACAGTACAGAACTCTACATTCACTCATATAGTTCGAGTTTTGCGTAGTCTGCACTGGCTGCCAATTCAATTATTTATAACCTTTAAAATTTAAGTGTTAACATACTTCACCATGCACTACTCAGATCTTTCTTATCAGATGGGGCTCTTGATCCCTTATAGACTATTCACTCTTGTGCATTCTTCTGGGCTGGGGTGTTGGAGTATCTCAGAGCACAGATATAGACTTTCAGTGTCTGTTTTTTTTTTCAAATATCATATACCTGGAACTTCGTCTCCCAATGGTGATGTCGTCTACCATTGTGGCTGTTTTTTCCAAGTCTCTGAAAGTGGACAATTTTATGTCAGCCTACAACATGTAATTCATTTAATTTTTTTTTATGCTCCAACTTTTATTTATACATTTAATCTCTATTTGCTTTTATTGCACAGTGCTTGGCTACAAGTACCTTGGTAAACTTGGATATTTGAATGTGATTTGGAATATGATCTTAAGTCCCACTTCACCTGTAAAGCAGGAAGCAAATCCAAAACCTGTGTCAGGTATTTTCTCAGGGAATAATACAATATGGACAAGACATTGCTAAGTACATTCATATAGCTGCATTTCTGTGAATCTATCTATCTTTATATCTATATACCTATCTATCTTTCTGTTTATCTATCCCTGTGTGTAAGTGGGAGTGTCTGTGTGTGTGTGCGTGTGTGTGTGTGTGTGTGTGTGTGTGTGTGTGTGTGTGTGTGTGCGCAAGGCAATCCCCAGGATTCAAGAAGCTCGGCGCAAGGAAAGTTTTAGCCTTGCGCCTAGCATCCTAATTACAGAAGGTGCAGCGGCGCCATATGAATATGTATGAGAGCACGCCGCTGCATCCTCGACGCACACAGGAAACATGTGCGAGTGCAGGGGGCATGTACAAGTGCTCTACAGCAGTGTAAACATGCCCCGACAGTTGCAAAATCTACTATGCCTACTAGTAGAGCCCGCCTCTAATAGTAAGTCAGTAATTCAGTGTCTGTGGATACCGAAATGTATGCTAAGCATACAAGAGTGTCCACGAACAGTGAAATACAATCGAAGTAATAAACACACAAACACGTAGTGGAATGTTGAGCCCTTTCCCTAGAACTCTCAAAATTAGATTCCACATGTCCCTATTATACATTTGAATTGCTGCAATATCGAAGGTGTAAGCAAAGCGCAGCGTGTTTGCGTGTCACTGCCCTCCGCCAAGAGTAGCTTACACATCAAATTCATTCACATAGAGAAAAACATGCATAGTCAACTTAAATGTCAATAGTGTAGTGTTTAGAGCATCCGTCTAACGAACAGGCATTCATGGTTCGAGACCAACAATAGGACATATAATTTTCCATGTGGAATGAATGTCGTTTTTCTGTAAAACCGACATAAGAGTATCGCATGAGATATATAACTTAAATATCCTTCAAGCAAAGTGGCACTGTGATAATGAATATGGCACTAGTAAGCAGGTGCAAGCACAAATAAGCAGCAGTAAACACAAATAAGTACCAGTAAGCAAGTCTGAGTGTGCTTGTGCGGGTCTAAGCAGTACCCAGCATAGGAAATGTATATAAGTATGTACAGATATATAATATATATATATATATACACACATATATATATATATATATATATATATATATATATATATATATATATATATATATATAGATATATAGATATATATATCTATATACATATATGTATATATATATATATATATATATATATATATATATATATATATATATCTAAGAAGAAAGAACAACATAAAAATAAAGCATACAAAAGGAATGAGAAGGGAATCAACAGCAACACCAGTATTATATAGCACTGTCAGTGTATGTCATATCAAGCTGGGCAGGAGTGAGAAAAGCACTGCTACTCACACCACAGGCAGGATATTACCAGTGGGAGTAAAATTGTTGATCTGCTAAGTCTACTTTACACACAGAGGGTAGTCCCTGGCGGGACTACCCGAAACTTGATAGGCTATTTGGCCATCCGGCCATTACACAACCAAGGGCAGGTATGTTCAAGGACTAAATGGTGGGAGAGCCTGAGAATACATGGGTTGGGACAGCATACATGTAGGTCCCCTAACACTTGGGAGAGGACAATGAGTGG
>NC_056735.1:911870696-911893196 GCF_019279795.1 Protopterus annectens
ATGCACAGGGTATCTATTTATTTAGGATATAACAGAGTTAGTATAAAATTATGTTGGCATATAATTATTATTTACTCATTTTTCAGTTTTTAGAAGTAATAAATTAACATAGGAAACATACACGAATCCATAGGATGTTTTTATTTACTTATTTTAACTAAACATCGTTTTGCAATTAGGAGATGTAAAATCTGAATTGTCTTTTTAATAGAATTAATTGAGTGTAATTATTCAATTTATTTTGATATAAATAAGCAGCACTACTTCACCAATCTGATGAAGTCATTTCCTTGGGACGAAACCTAGGTCATTGGTGAATTGGAGCTGCTACCCTTGAGTGTTCTTTGTTCTATGCGTTTGGAATAAACCTGTTTTTTACCATCTTGGCAGCTTGCTTTTGTACTTGTTCTTCCAGCCATCTACTGAAGTGAGTACACCTTTGTAAAGGAATTGGTTCTAATCTTGGAACATAGACATCGATGTCCCTTGTGGGACACCAAAAATTAATGATCATCGGAGGCAGCCCCGGTAATGATTCATCAAACCAGGCTGTAGATGTACACGGACCAGTAGGTTGTGCAAGCCTGATAACCCATTGATCGACACAATGTATGACATGTGTCCCGACACGGGGAGAGTTTGCAGTGTGTAGTGGTGTGTTTATGCCCCACTTGCACCCACAGTAAGGATGAGTGCAGTAGAGGAATGGCAGGTAGGGGAACTATGGGTATGCAATTATAGGCCTAGGCATTCAGTTGCTGGCTGGTGCAGTTGTATTAGGTCCGCCCTGGGGATGTAAGTAATATTCCGAAATGGGCATAGCTGATGCCCATACCTCTCAACCCCTAAGAGCAAATCCACTGGACAGGACATAAACCATTGGGGGAACAAATAGGCATCATACCTCTGAATTGTCCCCGATTTCCAGAGACGTCCCTGATTTCGACTCAGTTTTTAACTCTATCCTACTTTATCCCTCCTAAAACTAGTGACTTTTGGAGGGAAGGTGGTGAATCACACGTAATGAATAATGACAACAATTAAGAGTTATAAACATCATTTACCTCAGAAAATGTGTAGGAATTCATATGCTTTGAGTCTGTCAATGTGTCAGGTTAATAGCACCAATAATTTAAGTGTGTCTCTGATTTTGTTATGACGTGTCCCTGATTCAGTTGGTATTTTTCCCTAATCGTATGAGAGATCTGAAAGGGACAGAAAGCACATATTCCACTGATAACCTTAGAAAGATGATAGAATATTAGGTATGCAGTAGCATGACTCAGGTAAAGGATGTGGGTTCCAAAACCCAATTACTTGTTTGTATTGAAGAGTGTCATTTCCCATGTATTAGCCAGGCAGGTGCAGATTGTAAGTGGAACACACCGATAATATGAATCAAACTCTGGACAGGCCGCAGATTCCATACAGTCAAATGGCATGCTTTTGCCTAATGGGAAGCCATTCCCAATACTGTAGGCATGCAATCCGATGTAATAGGCATCACAAGGTATTATTGTAGTCCTCAGTCTCACCCAGGTGTGTGAGTGTCAGATGCAAACACCAAATGCACTGCATTTGCAAGTGCGGGAGCAAGTGGGTGTAAGCCTGTTTGGCCGCCAGTATGCGAGTATTACACTGGTAAAGCAATGTAGAGGTTAACTGAGTGTAAGAAACTGTAACCAGAGGTTAGCATTGCTTAGCTTTATGCAAGCCCACGCACACCCACTCACAACTGCTTTAATGTGCCTTAATCACTCCATATCGAATGGCCTTGTTCTGCCCAGCAACAAAATAAATGGCCTCTGCAAGGCTCGAAACCAGGACCCTGCACACACAGCTATTGTGATTTACCACTAAGCCATGGCTGATATGCAGACATCAGATATTATCACAAACATATCATCCAGTGCAGTCATTCAACAGTATAGGAAATGTATTCCATCATGTAGATGTATGTGTGAGTGTTTATGTCCAAATATAGATACATACATATACATAGATATATCAATAACATCCCATGTGACAATAAAGCATTACAAAGGAATGAAAAGGGAAACACCAGCAATGACTATATTATGTAGTGGTGTTGTCCCATGTAATATCAAGACTCCCTCAGACAGACATGTGTCATTAATACATGCAAACATTTGTACATTGGCCAAATACATCACTCTGTGCATTTTATTTACATTAACACAAGAGTTCCTGTCCAATCATTATGTGAGAACAGCACTCTTGCAAGGTGCTGTGTGCAACATCATCATCATGATAAAGGTAAATGGGGTAACCATAGAGGGACTGGTAGTGTTGTGTGTACAATGGGGTTGTCTGCATCACATGTACCTGGAACCTTTAGGAGTCATGTGCATACCAGGATCATGTGCCTGAGAGACAGGGATGAGGACAACTGGAGTATGTTGGGATGCATATTAAAAGGGTTACATGTGTCCAGTGGACATGTTTGTGAAATGGACAGCTATGTATGGGGCAAATGTTGTTCTAGGAACCGATTGGCCTTTCGTTTCCGTAGGGTGAGAGTGGGATGTGGGGGAAGGAGAGTATGTATGCTCATGGAGGACAGGTTGGGTAGGATGACAGAGAAGACAGCATACAGGGTTGGTGTATGACACGTGGGGGGATACACCTCGGATGGGGAGGGGTGTTCGGCAGTCATAAGCCCATGAGCTCCCAGATGGAAACAGAGGGATGGAGGTCCCCAGCTATGGGCAGCCACTACTGCACCAAAACAGCCGCAAAGGTGGCAGTGCTGGGGGCTGTCTAGGAGGGGCAGGCTCACCCTGTAAATGTGACGCTCTGCCCTCAAGCTGGCGCATCTGGCCTCAAAACCCCTTATTGAGCCCCCTATGCACCATGTCCAGGACTGTACGACAGCAGATATGTTCCTGTCTGGACCTCCTCCCAGGGGGGACAAGCCCCATCCTCAGTGGTGGTTCCACCAGAAGGTGGTGCAGTGCCAACAGAGGTGGAGGTCCAAGGCTGGGCCCCAGATGAGCTGGTGACTAGTGCCCTGGCCAGCTGAAGTGGAACAGGAGGTTCTGCCGGGACCTCCAAAACCATACAGCCTATGGTGTTGCAGTTTAAACACAGATATGGCATAGTAATAGTCAACAGCATTCAGGAGTACTTATAACAGCATGCATAGATATGAAAATCAACCCGACACAACAGATGGTATACATTTGCAGAAGGAGCACAACACATGCATATATACTGCATGACATCTGTACAAAGTGTAGAAGACTTGTGACTGCAGCTATGAACACTGGCCCATTATTGGCATGTCATTGAGAACCCCAGACAGTGTCTGTCATACCACTGTTTCATGTGACATATGTCCGATCAGGGATGAGATGGCAGTAACTCATCACTATCACCATGTACTGACTGCAATCCTCACACTATGCTCCTGCAGTTCACAGATGTGTGTTCAGTGAGTAACACAGGAAACAAATGGTTCCACACACTGACCCATCCACAGATGGCCCTGCAGATGGGGTCCCTCACAAACACAGCACTGTCTTGTCAGTTTTAAAACATGCAGAATAGCCATTACCACACACAACTTGTTAAACAGGCACTATTCTCAATGAAGCATAACTACACTTACATGCTGTAGTCATGTCTGACTCATCACCCTCCTGTCTTTAGGCTATTTCCCACTGTGTATGTTTTTTGAGGAACATCCAAATATCATCTGTGATGCCGTTTACCAAACACCAGATCCAGGTACCACTCACAGTGACTGTCATGGGCAAACACCAACATGATGTTCCTAAATATTGTACTGTGTTTCCATGTGATTGGCTATGGGAACATCATCACAGCTGTTCCACATGCAATCAGCTAGAGGAGGACTGCAATAGGTGCAGAGGCCTTCACCTGATCATGACCATCACTTACAAAACACAAGCTGCTGCTGAGCGGGTGTACAACTCCACATCCACCAGAGAGTGTGTGGGAGAGACAGACAGAGGCAAAGTACATCAGAGAAGGGCTTGGAGACAAATACCTAAGGATCATCTGTCACACACCTACCAGTACAGGGGTTCAAACCCCTGACTGATTTGTCATTACTATTACAAGTGCATGTAGTTACTCCATGTGCCACAAAGCTGACATGGTGTGCTGTAAGAACATATATCTGTGCTGGTGAGCAACATCTGGAACAGAGATATAGTAGACATACATTAGGTGTAGCACACATGGCTGTCCACATGAACGGATGTCATTGTCAACACAACCACACTCTCTAATGGACTCACATTGACACACTTTGCCAGGCCCACAAATACACTTCCTAACTACTTAGTTTTCCACACTGCAGTAATGTACCGGTACTACAAGCACCACAGGGGATATCCGAAGGCTCTATGGGCTAGGGCATGTGAACGTATTTGACATCTGTCAGTATGCCAATGGGGGTTATACTAGGAGTGACTGTGGTTGGGAGCATCATACCCCACACGCAGACACAAGGTGCCAGTACTGACATGCATGTGTGCATTGCTTCATGGGTGTGTAATGGTTGGCTGTGCAAGATGGCTGTACAAGGCTGGGTGAGGGGTAATCCTTGGCATCATGCCACCCGACAATGGTGTGCAGTGTGATACAGGGGTGTAGTGTCTGCAATGTCCCACACAGATGGGTATTGTATGAACTGTCCTGACATCCTGGTTACCATTGTGTATGGCCATAGCTTTGCAATGCATGCCATGTCTGTGTTTGATAGTCCTTGACATGGATATTGCCTGGGATGTGCACATTCCACAATAATGTACAGTGACATGTACAAGTGTACCTGGTTTGGCTGGTACATGTTGTGTACACAGACTGTTATCCTCAGATATGCCAATACTGGCCTGGTGTGGCAGAACCTACTTATAGACAGCAGGTTGACCCTGCACCTGCATTGATAGCATGACAGAGGTATTCCCTGGTGTCAGTGGCATCGGTCCATACAGGGCACATGTGTAAGGCATTGTATGGCCTCTGTGAATCACTTTTGTTGGCACCACATATGTTGCAGGCATCCAGTGGGAAACATAGTGAAGGCACATTGTTTGCAATTATGTGCCATGTGTAATGCTGTACAGGGTGCCATGCCCTCTGCAGCCCACTGCAATCGCACCATGCCTACTATCTATCATCAATGTGCAGGGTAGTAGCAACATAGTGGGATATTCTAGGCAAGTGTGTTTGTGTATGACACATGAGTTCAGAACGTATTCTGGGTAATAGTAGGGTTGCACACTTTGTTCACCAGGCCTTTTGCCAGATGTAGGGGTATGGCTTGCCGACACAGTCCCTTGGCTAACTGCCATCTGTACTCCTCGTGAGGTGGACATTATGACATATAATACGGACATCATATAGGAAAACTACAAAATCTGCTTCCGAACATGTCCAGTGGTTAGACACTCACAACCACCTCCACACAGGTTCTGACTGTCAAACACACACACACCTGCCATGTCTTGGAATAGAACCCATACCTAGCTAGTGTATTACACTACAGAAATATGCAGTTACAGCACGCACTATGGAGAATACTGGGTTACAGCAGTCCCAGAGGTGTATTTCTAGCTGGGTGACATCAGCAAGATTGCCAAAGGTGGTTATGTGAATTGTAAAGAGTGAGCATACTCTAAAAGGCATTGTTACTTTCTCAGGCAGACAGACACATACACACAGTTGGCCTCTCTTAGCATAGAACTCCTACCTAACAAGTTTATCACACTACAGCAATACACAATTACAGTACACGCTACACAGAATACTGGGTTACAGTAGTCTCAGAGGTGTATTTCTAGGTGGGTGACATCAGCAGGATTGCCAAAGGTGGGTATGTGAATTGTAAAGAGTGTGAATACTCAAAAAGCATTGTTTTTTTCACAGGCGGGCACACACACACACACACACACACACACACACACACACACACACACACACACAAAACCTGTCTGGGATTAGAACACCTACCAAACTAGTTTAACACAATACAGCATTACACAGTTACAGCACGTGCCATGGAGATTACTATGTTACAGCAGTCCCAGAGGTGTATTTGTAGGTGGGTGACATCAGGAGGATTGCCATAGAAGGGCATGTCAAGTGTACTGCAAGTTGTACATTTGTTACCTGTGTGTACCCGCTACTTACTGTCATGAAAACACATTTACACCTGCTTACAACTGCTTAAAAGTGTCTTATGCAGTCCTAATCAACAGAATCATCAAGGCTTGCAGGTCTTGAACCCTGGACCATGCACACTGAGGTCACTGGATGTACCACCAAGTCATCTGGGTTTTTATACAGGTATTCCACAGTACTGAAAACAAATGGGACAGTCACTTTGTGTACATATGTACAGTACCCTAGAATGTGCTGTACTCTGTGAAACAACAAAGACAAGTCTACATCTATACAACTGTCATAACTACACACATACACACATATATATATACATATATATATATATATATATATATATATATATATATATATATATATATATATATATATATATATTTATACACCTACGGGATCTGTACACACACACACACACACACACATATATATATATATATATATATATATATATATATATATATATATATATATATATATATGCCTATACACAGACACAGCCATAGCTCTATACATATATATATATATATATATATATATATATATATATATATATATATATATACAGGTCTGAACTCCCTTTGTGACACAGAAGGGTTCCAAAGGAACTGACGTGTACACAAAACAGAGGCATCTCTTGTGTTATAACATTCAAATCTTAAGCAGTTCACCAGAGAAGGGATGATTGTTGTGTATGTGGAGTTTGGGGTCGGGAATCATGGCTAATGTAATCTACCATGGGGATTGTGGAGTTAGGGTGGGGGAAGGATGGGTATGGACCTACACCCCAGCAACTACTTCTGTGTCACTGCTCGACAGTGGCACAGGAAAATAACATACCCAACTGTAGTTGTGCTTGACTGTGTATTCGTTACCATTCCTAAATACACAATACGTTGTAGACACCAGTCACCACAGATGGCTACCATGGTATGCTAAAAGACATTACACATGTGTATGCCTGGCTACAGGGTAGTCACACACACAAGCATGCACACACTTGCCAGTATTGTGCATATATGTCTTGCCTATGTAAAGGTAACTAGTACAGTGGTATGCAGTTGGGATATGTGCCACAGAACACATACAATTACACTTACTCTGATTCCACTTCTGAGCTGGGTGACATCACAGGACCGATTACTTGCAGTGGGGAGGGGGGAAGAGAGAGGTTTAGCAGATGACAAGGATAAAGGCCAGTGCAAAAGGAGGTATCTCTTTGGAATACAGCAAAACCCACTGTCATGACAGGATGCAGACACAGTTAGTTATTACATCCACTGACATTAGATCTCAGATGAAAATGGGCACTTTCCCATGTGGAAAATTTCTTTCTGTGGTTATATCTCCAAAAAATGTGGTTTTACACCTCCAGGTACTGGAGTGAGCACGCGATCCATGTTTTATGCAAATTGCAATACCAAAAATGTGGTCTATCTTGCTACCTGTACTCTCTGTGATGGTTACTATGTGGGATTGACCTCACGGAGACTAAGGGATCGAATATATGATCATGTTTATAATATCAGAAGAAACAATTTTAATAATGCCTTGGCTTTACATTGCAGTACTCACCCCAAGCACAGTTTTGTGTTTCAGGTACTACAGGTAGTAGATCACAATAGGAGGGAGGGTGACCACATGAACACTTTGGAAACTTTTGAACTAAGGTGGATCCTAAGACTTAAAGCTGACATATCACCAGGTTTGAATACCGTGGTTAACCTTCGACCAGCCTTGTTAGGGCCTAGCTAATTTGAAGGATCTGCATTGATACGATAAAAATTGTAAAAATTGTAAATATTAAGTACTATTTTTCTATTCATTAGTATTTATTTGTATAATGTATTGCAATATAGCAAAAATTTTTTGCCATATTATGATGTCATATCTTGTGATCCATTTGGCCATTAGTTTGAATGCTTGGTTGGCCTGTTTGTAGCACAAGGAATTACTTAGAGTATGACTCTTTTATGAATTTGTGACTTTGGCTTTTTGTCCGAATAATGACATTGGCGCAATACAATAATTATATGCGTTGCTGGAAAGAAACCCTCACGAGTTTCTGAATTTTTGAATTATTGAATTTGCATTTCTGCATTTTTGCACTTTAACATCTCTTGCTTTTTGCACGCTTATGCCTTCTTGCATTTTTTGTATCTTGTGGCACTATTATGATCTTGTGCATTATTCTAGTGACTATAAAGTTGGTTTGTGATCTGACTAGCTGGCTAGTATGCCTCTAATAATACAAGTTAATGGCACAAGTTTGCAATGACACATTGGTGTGGCTAATCACCTTGTATGTAGATGTTCTTGGCGTATCTGTGCATCATACCTGTTATGACATTATATACATAAATGACTGTTTTTAGATTTTTTAGATGTTATAGACTCAACTAGTTAATGTTTCATTTTTGTTTTGTTTTATATGTTACATTTTGATGGGCCCTGTACATATTGAATTTCAATTTTGATGATCGATAAGCTCAAGGCTTTAGTTGGTTAGTCTTGAGTGACAGATGGTGTTTATCGGAAATGAAATGGAGTTTTGTGACTAGCATGATACTATACCGGGAGTACACGCAAATGGTACCTGGTTGTTTTGTGTTGCTTTTGTCATCATTCCTTGTATAGCTTTTTGCTTTGTGTAGCATCTGTTCACTTTTTGTTATGACTCACGCCATGGTCATGATGACGCGATATGTAGCTCCTCTGACTTTGGATATGCATTCATATGGCATAGATGATAATGCTTGGCCTTTAACCTGTTTTGCAAAACTGTCTTTTAAAAAAACAAGCAGTCCTATACTAACTGTTCCTCATGCATCACTGAAAATATATGTAAATGTTTTGTGCAGCGCCGTACTTCATAATGCATATCTATATATATATTTTTAATTTTTGATTTTATTTTTATTTTTAGTAATGTGGTTCTGTTATGTCTTAGCTAGGATGTATTTGATCTATTGTCTTGGCTTGCTATGTCTTGAGTTTTATGTTCCTAACAATATCGAACTAAATGCAACACTATGAAGTTGGTGTCTTAACTTGATAACAAGACTGATAAGAAAAGACATACCCTAAGCTATCTTCTCTCCAAATATGGGCATTATTTCCTGAATTATAGTTAATGAGGCCTATTGTTAGCAATTACGGGAAATTCATGCATCTTGATATAAGTACATTGATCTTAAATTTTAAATGATGGGAATTGTTGAATATATAAACATTATTATTAGGATGTTCGTTTGAAATGGTATGTTAGGTTGTTGAATATGAAATTTTGATGTGTTTTTAAGAATGTGATTTTTGAATGAATTAATTGAATTAACTGTTTAATTGATTAATTGTGGTCAATGAACTACTATAAAAGGTAATGGAAGTATTGTATGATCGTAACCTGATGAAGCGCAATTTTATTGCGTGAAAGCGCTTGTTCCTGTTTTATTCCTATCATTAAATGCTGTTTGATACAATTCGTGGTGGTTTCAAGCAATTTCTTCAGTACAGGATGCAGACACAACCACACTCAGCCATTTGCTGACACACACAAACTCAGGCATTTGCTGAGACACACAAACAAACAAACACACGCACACAGTTGCCAGTGGTAGGATCAGAACTCCTGCCTATTTACAGATCACTACTACAGTACTATGCAGTTACTAAACATGCCACAGAGATTACTCATTCCAAGGCAGTCAGACTGCTCTTCTAAGATTAAGGACAACAACAGGGAGATTGACAGTCACAAAGTACATAGCTGTAAACCTGTGTGTTTAAAGTAGGTGTCCATTACAACCTGAATGCACAAACAAGACACATCATCTGCAGGTAGGCCTGAGAGGTATAGTTGTAGCACAACAGGAACCTGAACTGGAGTATGGCCATCTGTGGAATGGGCAACTACTATCACTATACAGGGTTACAGTGGGCATGCTCATACACTTAGTAGCACAGGGCCATTTGGGATGCACTATGACTACAACTACACAAGGTTATACTGGGCATGCTCATACACTTAGTAACAAAGGGCTTGTTGGATGCACTTACTCAAATTACACAAGGTGGCAGTGGGTACGCTCATCCATTTAGTAGCAAAGGGCTGTTTGGGATGCACTCCGATTCTAACCACTGAAGGGCACAGTGTTCATGCTCATACACTTACATGTACAGAACACATTGTAATGGACTCCTATTGTAAACACGCGTGTTTACAGCTGGGTGCATCTTACCTGTCAGTATATATGCACATCATACTGGTTTACTACCTGATACCTGTATGTGGCCCGTAAATGATATATCTGTGTCTGTGCTGTGTGATACACATGCATACATGTACATGATGCACTGATATATATATGTTAAGTATACACATCCATGTATGTGTGGACGTGACAGACAATAGGTTACCTGGGTGAGAGACAATAGGTTTCCTGGGTCGCAGAAGCAGATGCTACCTACAGCATGTGTCACACACCTTGCTGCCCTAAAAGGCATACATTGATAGCAGGTTGTGGAGAGTGGCATTATATGTGGAACAGTGGCATGTGCAAGCATAATGTGTGAGCCACCTTGTGTAATGGTACTGAGGTGCAAGTGTCAAGATGACCTCTCCTGGCTGTGTTAGTAGTTGTCATTATTAGCAGGACTGCTACCTTAAGTATATCTCACATTGGTCATATACACAAGTTCTGCTGCTGTCAGTCACCTTTCATGAGGCATTTGCTACCTATCACATTAATGCCACTCGTAGTGATGTCATGGTATGAGTGGCAACTGCTAGACCAAAACAATGAGCCAATGTCCTGCTGTTATTATGAGGTTGTCCAGTGTCTGTCATTCCGGGCTGTCATGACTGAACAATGAGTCTTCAACACAGAGCACATGCATCCATGTTTCACGTGTGTGTGGATAATACCTAGGTCACATTTACCCATATAGCTGTATTCCAAGGCAAATGTCCTTCTCCCAGAAGTAATACCCTGACACCTATAAGACAATTGCAATAGATGCTTATGCTAACCAGTGCTAGATGTGTGGCTTTAGTAATCCATTTGCTCAATATAGATCCTACAATGGGGAGTACTGACATCTGTGCTGTGAGGAACACCTGGCTAAAGGCTCTATAGTGCACAATTGCACTACCATCACATAACTCAGATCCAGATATGTGGGCCATAACAGTGGTATGGACCATTCCAGGTGGTGGTGTACACATAGTCATAAAGGCTACTCACATGTAAAGACCACTATGACATAACACATCACAGATGAGTTAGGTACAAGTGACAGTAGCAAATGCTGCATTCTAGGTTGTATCCTCATATACATCCACCACCTTGTCCCCAGACTACCAACACACATCCATATGTGGTATGACATAATATGGTAGACCACCTGATAACCCTCGATTGGTGGACTGTACCTAGGCCTACATCAGCTGTGCAAAGTACCCATGTACAGACACAGCTGCATAATGTGTTACGCAATGCAATAATACCACTGTTTGTAAGCAGCTCAGTTGTACACAAACCAGGGTCCCTCAGATGTTGTCAGCATTAACACGGTCATCTGTTGCTGTACACCAGTAAACAACACCCTCATGGTTGGATATGACCTAACTGTACCTGCCCTGGATATGTACATCCCACACTCATACAACATAAATGACATTACCATAGCTTTCATTATCCTTTCTACATACAGGTGGCTACAGTCATTACACACATGCACATGGCAGATAGCATGCTAACAGTACATAAGGTTTGATATCTATGTTAACAGAGGTAATATTCCCTCTCTACTGGTCACCCATGACACCTATCATGTCATAAAACACCCCATGTGGCATGTATGTCTTTAGACATGTCCACCTAATGCAATGCCTACAAACATACCCAAATAACAGGACCATAGGACCTACACAAGGCCTGTATTGACAGACTCAGGGAAATCCAACTCTGCTCTATATGTTCCTGAGTAGTCATAGGTGATATGTTCATGACATGTACAGCCATGTGTGGCCACAGCTCCTACATATACCCCATGTCAACAATTGCAAGCCATGCATGCTGTGTGCTGTCTGGACATTAGCCTCAGTACCACAATAGCCAGTACATGCTGGGGTGAGATGTTTACAAGCCACAGATCTCGCACATGCTTGAATGAGTATACTGCCTAGCTCTAACAGAGCACATTGCTGACACTCTTCCAGTAAACATGAGGTGTGTGTGGCAAATATGATGTGCTCACTGTTGACCATTACAGTGCCCTGGCATCACCATGGCACTGTCAAGTAACAGTTTGTAGGAGCATGACATGGAATAATGCTGTCTGTGTCTCACTGATATATGCTGTCATATATGTACACCTGGCTACTCAGTGAAGGTAGCGGTGTCCTACCAGTACATGAATACAACATCCATTATGGTGTAATGGTCGGCTATGTTTCACACATGGCGTGGGGAAGGTGTGGAATGTATCCTCTTGACCTGCTAGTGTACTTACTGATGTAGACCACATATGTGTACATGTATTGATGTCTGTGTAGATTCCATGTCTGTGCAGTGTCTGATGTCTGAAGGTGACTGTTGTCTTAGTACGTCATACTGTTGCAATACAGCCTCAACATTGCCAACTATATATGATCACATTCTCTAAGTACAGTAAGCCATACATGAGGTATGGAGAGATGTTTGGACATGACTACTAAGTGGTGGGGCTTCTTTGCAGATGAATGATTACTGAGGACAGCTCACTGGTGTGTTACAACCAGTCCTACAATAACCTGTGTAACTGCTAAGGTCAGGTTTTGTTAATTGAAGTGGAAGACAGACAATGTAGAATGCTGTAAGGGTGACACTGAAAGCAAACATCATGACACCTGTAACAGTAATACCTCCCCTGTGCATATATTGTGCATATATCAGCAAAGTTGGTAAAGGAAAGAGTCAGTAAGCATTGTACCAGATGCGATAGTGCTGTACTTCTGTAGTACCTCTCATGAGATAGGTAAGTGTCTGATTCACAGTACTGGCATGTGTGGGTGTGTGTGTCCATATATGTCACGTATGGTTGGGAATACATCCCACATGTTATCACTCTCCAGAACACTGTTGTTGACACCAGTACAGAGTGGTGTAGAACAAAAGGCATAGGCAGGTGGTTAAACCTCACACGTAAAGTGTCTGTATGTGTGTGACATAGGTGTATATCTTTGTGAATGCCACAGTGTGCATGTGTGTGTGTGTGTGTGTGTGTGTGTGTGTGTGTGTGTGTGTGTGTGTGTGTGTGTGTGTGTGTGTATGTGTGTGTGGCTGTCTGTGTGTATGGCTGTCTGGTCCCTGCTGTGGGGCTGTATTTTACCATAGTGAAATGTTAATGCCCCCTCCCCCATCCCACTCAATGCAATCTAGCATCCCTGTTGAAATCATCAATCGTAGACAGGCATTCTAACTGCCGCTTAACATGTACACCCTGGGGTGTGACCTGTTGTTACATAGCCTACTGATGAACCCCCCTCCCCACATACACTCACTGCACCGTAGTATCCCTGTTGATTTCCTCGATCATAGGCCATTCCAACTACCTGCTGATGTGTAATCTCTGTGGCGCATCTTGTAATTGCCTAGTACTATAATGATGATATGCACATAGGCAGGGGTTCTCATCTGAACACTGGGTATGATTGACAGCTGCAGAATGTACAAGGCAGGTGTCACAGTTCACAGTGTCCGGTCATGACCACATAACCTGCGCCTGACAGGGGTTGCATGGGCTCTACCAGGCAGAGGTCCAGATTGGGTACTGTCTGATGACACATGTCCACTGGAATTGTGTCCCTGTTGGGACTTTCCAGAACCACGTGCACATGGCCTGCTGTGTCCTGGTGTGGACTGCACAGCACCAGCTGCACTGCTGCTTATACCGCCACTATGGGAGTGGGCATGTGCAGTAGCATGTTCACGTAGACCTTCAACAGGTGATGTAGCTGACTTACGTCCACGTGCCCGATGCCTCCCTCCCATCAGATGTTCCAGCACAGACATTCCACGCTTGAAAATTGACATGCCATGGTCAAGGACTCCCACCATGTCACCTAATCATCTATCCATAACATCTGCAAGATGATGGTGAGCATTTGCAAGTGCCTGGATGTTGTCAGTTAATGAACAGACAGCAGCCCTCTGAAGCCTCAGACCTTGTCTGTCGTGCCATTCAGCATGTGCCTGTGCCTCCATTACCACCTGAAACATGCAACTGGTGACTCCAGCTGATGTGCTTTTTCTCGCAGGGGCATGTTGGCTAGTGGTCCTCCTAAGAGCAGTGCTGGGCACATGCCTGTGTGGGACATCACCAGTCTGTTGACTGGGATCATGGTGTGCAGGCACACCTTCCATAGTCTCCACACTTCCCTGTTCCATGCTACCACCCGCCAACTGTTCTTCCTCTATGGCCAGTGGTGATGGTGTACGTGCAGGCAGGGGAATTGTGTGCGAGGATGAGGGGGAGACAGGTGGAATGGGAACCAATGCCACAGATTCAGCCCCTGACAACCCTGCCTGTGCCTCAATCATACTATCATCATCACTGCTAGAGTCTGTGGGGACACTGACATCAGGTGGACCGCAGGAGGGCAACGCACCTACATCAACACCTGTGAGGGGAAGACAAGAACTGTACATTACAAGTTATGCTAAACAGAGACAGACAGAGACACAGACACACACAGACAGAGACACACAGACACACAGACACAGACACACAGACACACACGCTACATGCAGCTTAGACAATTATAGTTTCAGCTTAGACAATTATAGTGGTAGGTATCATACATCCCTGAGATGCAAACAACAGCATGCATGTATTATAGCAGACGGCATGCACCTTGAACAATTATAGTTGTGGTTAGCATACATACCTATATTGCACCATTTGTGTTAGTAGCTTATGCCCCATACCTGCAACACAATGCATGCACTTTGCACCATTGCACCACACTGCCATGGTGTGTTCAACATACACCACATGTTAAAAGACCATCGCTGACCTTTGTACATCTTCCACTGATGCTTTGTGTTGACCACCGCCCCTATGTGTGAGGACATGAGCAGTAGGGTATGTCGAATGCATACTATGTTTGCCTGAGCCCTGGCTTGCATATCTCCCCCAAAGCAGTGCATGTATGTTCAAAATTATTCTGCCTACCCCTGAGCTGAGTCTAGACATTGTGCATGTGGCTGTACACACATTTTTGACATGGCTGTCCCTACTTTGCCATGGTGCCACAGACCAGCACAGATTTACGGTACATCAGCCTGCTGCATGGAGTAAGACCTTGCCAATCACATGTAGTATGACGTGTCTTCTGCTGACGTGTTGAATGACATGCATACATGTGTAATACAATGGTATCCTTTCCAATCTACAGTACTGTAATGGTGTCCCTATGCAGGGACGTGTTATACTAACATGGGCATTC
This sequence comes from Protopterus annectens, assembly GCF_019279795.1. Classification (NCBI taxonomy): domain Eukaryota; kingdom Metazoa; phylum Chordata; order Ceratodontiformes; family Protopteridae; genus Protopterus; species Protopterus annectens. The sequence goes on from NC_056735.1 coordinate 911,886,358, forward strand.
AGCTGATGCAATGTTGTCTGTCCACCCTACAAATATGTAGGGACATACTGCACATTGAGCTGATGTGGATAGCCATTGCAGAGCATCATGTGGCTTCACAATTGCTATACAGTGTGAGCTACTGACACAGTTTATAGCCATGACTATGTTCACATACAATACATATCTAATGTGGAATGTGACCCATGTCACTGAGGTGTATACACACTAAACCCTAATGTGGAATGTGTGACACAGATCACAGAAGGGTATACGGATGACACCCCTGCACATCTGCAACCATGTTACTGATGCCTGGCAACTATGCCCAAACATGGCTAACCTAGCAGTACTATGTCCCACATGCTATCTGTGTACCTCACTCACATGAGGAGCAGGCATGACAGTGATGTCTGACACCAGCAAGGTGAATGTACTGTATCTGTGGCTTGATGCGGTTGTATGTGTATGTTGTGCAACACATGTATGTATTTGGATACTGTATAGGTGAATGCTTCCATGTCGTGACACACTCAAGATGTTCAAGACATGTTATGTGGTGGTTTCATTTTATGCCTACACAAGCTGTGCACAGGCCTGTATGATGTTTAGTGTTTCACATCTGCAATATCACTATTACACAAACACCATATTTGTATTGTGTCGAGCCAATGTACAACAGGGTGTACACACATGTACATCACTTCTACTGTGTGTGTTGCTTCATGTCTCTCGCCATACTCCATGGCCATATGTACACGTGTTCTGTCCAATGGTTGTGATTTCCATCTTATTTCACATGTCATTGTTATCCCATATGTCATACACCCATAGATGTCATATGCTCCGCTGAGGACAGGGTTATGCAGACAAAGGGTGGTATGTATGGGATGTGAGACATGTTTTGCAGGATAGTTGAGCAGTGTTGCAGTCAGCCGACTACATGTCATGGACCTATGTAAAATTCGGAACAGGCTGTGCACTTAGCCAAATATTCAACTCATCAGTACCTGGATGATATTTACATATTGTGGGACGGTGACAAGGATATATTAGCCCAATTTGTGAATTTTTTGAACTCTAGTAGTCAATTTTTGAAGTTCACTTATTCAGATAGTAAGGAAGGACTTCCGTATTTAGATACATATATTTCCAAAGGTGATGGTAGTTTTAAATCTCGATTGTATAGGAAGCACACATTCTCTAACAGCTACTTAGAATTTTCTAGTAATCACCCAAGAGAACAATTTGTTAATATATTCAGGGGTCAAATTATACGGGCTATAAGAATGACCTCCATATATTCTGAGATGTTGGGAAGAAGTTACATTTATCATTTCTCTTTTTAGAGACAGAGGTTACGATATAAATATGATGAATTGTATATGTAAAACTATTACAGGAGAATGGGGTAAAAAATATATACCCCTATTGGGTTACAAATTACATATGAGTAACCATAATAATGTAAAATAGGCATAAGATACTACACTTTCTATTACTGATTATGGAAGAGCTTGTGTATTGGAATACGGCCCACATATTAGTAAAATTAAAAGGATTATAATTAATAATTGGAAAATTATAATGATAGATCAAGAAATTGCCAAAATATTGGGATCTCAACCTGCTTTTGTTAATAAAATGGGTCGGAATATAAAAAGTTATTTGGAAGGAGGAGACAGTCGTAAACACTTGATATATAGGAAGACCACCAAGTGTGGGAACTGCAAACAATGGCATGCCATCTTAGATGAATGTAGTGTCACTTTGGACAATATACATAAGACACATATAAGATTTGTTAGTGAAAATTGTAACACCAGATGGGTTGTATATTTGGCTAAGTGCACAGCCTGTTCCGGATTTTACATAGGTAAAATGGAAAGAAAGCTGAGCAAACGTATATATGCCCATTTATATAGTATTAAGACAAGAGATGAGAAAAATTCCTTGTACAAACAAGTTAAAACATATGGACACACTCACACATTTAAATTTGCTATTCTTGAAAGTATTTTATTGGAATCTAGAAGGCGAAATTTTAAAGGACTATTGTCCTATAAAGAAATATGGTGGCAGTTACATACAGATGCTTCGACTGCACCAGGATTGAATGATTTCATTACTATCAAGCCAGCATTATTAATTTAATTTCTATAAATTATTTTAAGATCAAGTATTTAAATAATTTTAAGTATTTATTAGATAATAAGCAGTATGGAAACATTGGATTGATTTTTACTTTTATTTTTTTATTGCTATCAAATTTTGATGTTGTGTACTGTTGGTATTAGTAGTAAATGTATTTAGCGCTCGTCATTTACTATCATGACATTGTAATGATATTCTGTGTATACAGCTTTAAAAATTCAAACTCAAATGTAGCGCTTTTGGTGCCAAAAAAGTTATTTAAATGATACAGTTACAAATCAATGGAGTTCTGAAGAAGCTCGCGTTTCAGCGAGTGAAAGCAGCTTAACTTTTAAATTAATAAATTTCATGTTATTTTATTTCACCGCTTGGTACAGTTCTTTTGCTTGACCAGGTTGGTGTCTCAAGACACTTAGAGGAGCATCATTCTGTCGTATTCAGTTCTGTTGGTTTTTTGAATGCTTAGCATTTGGATTTTTTTCACATAGTGCAGCTAGGGATTGGAAAGGGCAGTGTAGGCCATCTACACATGGGCAATAACCCTTAAAGGAAACATGTGATTTATTATGGGTCACATGGGTGTTGAGTATGGCTGAGAAATTATCTCTATATTCCTGGATGGTACCCTGTCATGATTAGGGGTCCCACATATGACTACCTGTCTGGTGTGGTGAAGTAACTATCAAAGGAAAGTACTATCCAGCTGCATCCCATACACACAGTTGCCCTTATGTTGACCACTGCCTAGGTGGTAGTTAATGGGTACAGGGGTTGTAACATAAGGGATAACAATGCAATACTTAGCTGTCAGATTGTGGCCATACGTCACACACCACACATCTGATACACTAAGGCCCTTCTGTATTTTGAACGCAGCATGCATTAAGTCAACTATTGCTCCTAGTTCATAATCATTTGCAAACATCAATAGGCTGATGCCTTCTGTGTCAGTCTGTGTGGTATAGATAACAAAGAGGGGGAATACCAGGAATGACCCCTGTATTACTGTGGCTGGCAATGGTTTGATGTGCATGTATTAGTCAGACACCTTCTGTAATGTTGGTTCTGCCAGCAGTCCAGTTGCCAACCACTCCTGTGACATACGAATATACACCTAGTTTACTGAGTGTACCGAGTACATCAAATACATTCATCACGGTTCATAGCCATACAGACCAGACTCAGCAGGGTAGTTGTGCATTATGTCCCATTATCAATGGTGTCTCCCCCTTTGTGGGGTGTGATAACTGTTGCTGTGCACCATTCGGTGTGTACAGAGCCTGACATGGAGCTATGATTGAACATGATGTGTATGTGGATAGCTGAATGTTCCTACATTTGTGTAGGATACACTCTGGGATGTTGACAGGTCCCCTGAAAGCTGTATGTATGGCTTTAGAGAGTGCAGCTTGTACCTGCATAGTCGTTAGTACAGGTGCCCTGTAGTGTACATGGATATATTACAAAGTGTACCTGTTGGGGGGGGGGGGTTAGGTTCTCCAAGACCTTATCTGGATGAACAGGTGCTATTTCTGGATATTCTTTGACTTGTACCACTACACTAGACAATTGTGGAATACAATCCTTTTGTCCCTGTGGTGCAGTATCATTCTGGCCAATGGCAGAATGCTACCCAGGCCTTGGGACATACCTGCATGGGCTACAAGACCTGACAGTTCCTACATGTGTTTCCATGCAGTCCAGGCTACTACATCACAGGTCCTGCACAACAACATGGAAATGCCAGAGCCATGTGTATAGTTCAAAAGTGGTCTGAGTGTATGGGTATGTGGCTAATCATGACAGACAGGCAGCTGACAGTATGTATGCTCCCGTATAGGTTGGTGTGTAACATAGTTCTAGAGTTTGCATTCACAAATAAGTACTGTTGGGCATGTTTCTAGTCACGTCTTCTGAGTTGTGGCACAATTATGCAAACCATGTCATACAGTTTGTGTATTTCAGTGTCTGTCTCTTCCTGCTTGGGGGGGTCACTTGTTTGACCAGATACTTAGAAGCGTCTCTGAATGTGTGTGATTTCTGGTAGTGTGTGTGAGTGTCCATATTGTGTTTTGCTAAGGGTATGTGTTGGTTGTGTTGATGAGCTACATGTGTTAACCTACACCTCATGACTGTCCAGTCCAGTCATGGCTGTAGACTGGGCTGCCTTCCAGCTTACCCCTGTAGCTGCATCCCAAACAATATGTGGGGCATGGTTATAGGTGGGTTTGGCAGTGTACATGGCATAAAGATTACATTCCCCCAGGTTGGCCACATACACAAAGCTGACATTAATAAACACCAGTAGCTGACTAGTGGACATGCCTGTATGAGCATTTAGTACTACAAGTACCAAGTACTGTATATAGTTTACATATTGCTTATGAAGATGTTTCAGACAGTGATGCTCACATGTAAATATTTGTGTTATCTATGTGACAACACTGGCTATTACGGAAACATTGTAGCTACCTTTAGCAGTAGTCCTCCTCTGAGGAGCACATCACATCTTGATAGTTGATTACAGATGATGCAAGTGTCTACAGGTCTGTTTCTTTCTCTGGGTATTTACTCACATATCCACCAGGACCATGAGCTCTGTTTGGCACAGACACCCACTATCCAAACAGAGTCATGTATCAATAGACTCTGATGCCACTATCAACATAAGCAGGATATAATCAGATAGTGTGAGCCATCACCTGTGAAATGGCTATTACACATGGGCAGCTGTCTCCTACATCTTATACTCCTACTGCAGATGTTACACTGGAGTTAAAAGATGATATGCAACCTGTTTCATTACCAGTGCTGTATACTACCTTACATACAGTATGTGTAAGTGGCTGTTAGGTTGGCAATGAGAGGCTGGGCTACACAAACCTGGTAATAAATCTATAAACGTAGTCCTAGGAGTAAAGTGCCTTTGTAGTAAAAAGTCAATCAGTAAAAATAAAAACAAGGCAAACCACTGTTTGAACTGATAAACGATACACTTTAATATATAGAATAAAAACAAAAAACACAAAAACAGTAAGACTTTTTTGTTTTTGTATCTCACCAGTTTAGCCATGTTTGTACATTGTTCCTATACCCATCAGTTCATGTTGTCCTGTTACCCCTAGTCGATCCAATAGGCCACTTAGGACAAACCACAGAATTTTGTGGGATTTGTTTTATACAGTTTTATATGTTATAGAGTTTTTTTTAGAACACTACCTCATTTATAAATAGTTTTATATGTTATAGTGTTTTTAGAGCATTCATCATCTCACACATACATATGTGCATATTTTTATCCTTGTTTTTAGATAATGATACAGTGTTTTTTCCATATTTATTAGATTGTTCACTATAATAAACTATATTATATTTATTAGATTGCTTTTTAGTATATTGATTTGTTTTATTATACATTCATATGCTATTACCCTAGTGATGTAGGAAGTGGGATATAGCTTTTAGGGTTGATTGGATAGTAATTAACTAAAGGGTCATGTGATGTATTATTTCTATTCATTTGAATTTTGAATTTGAACCTTGTACAGTCTGAAGAAGCGTTCTGAGCAACGCAAAAGCGCTTACTGTTTTTGTGTTTTTTGTTTTTATTCTATATATTAAAGTGTGCCATTTGCCAGTTAAACCAATGGTGTGCCTTGGCATTATACAAACCTGGTAGTTCAACCAGTGTGTCTGTACTCTCAATATCCACTCTATGTAGGTGTTCACATAGACATTTGGCCCGGGCCTGTAACAAAGGTTACTACACATTTGCATAACATGTACACATGCACAGCTGTTATTGCTTGCAAATGATACTAGAAAGGTCCAGCCCTGTAGCAAGGGTCACTACACATTTGTATAACATGTACACATGCACAGCTGTTATTGCTTGCAAACGATACTAGAGAGGTGGATATTACATGTGTTATGTGCATGGATAGTTATCTGGCTCTTCCAATTATCTTTGTTATCATGCTGCTAAACTGTCAGATGAATACAAATTATATGTATCCTGTCATTGAGTATTGTAATTGCCAATAGACTTAACTACTGTTTGCACAACATAACAGAACTGCTATGTAGAATAGAATACAGATCTGCCTAGAATACTGTACATTACACAGTTATTGGTACAATATCCCACAATGTACACCATATTTGCACGGTAATCCCACCTTTAACATGTTCATCTTACTTATACACCCATACATATGTCAGCTGTTACAATATATCAGCATATACTATCCCCTGTTATAGCACATACTTGTTGGACCAATCCTGACACTGACAGTGGCTGGAAGCAAATTGGTGGCTTCCAAGCCCATATCATCCCATGGAGTTTGCCATGTGACCTACATCAGTACTCACATAGAATACTACAAACATTACCACTGCTCAACAATACATCGCTACAAGATAGCTATTTCCGCTATATGCATTGATTACACTGTAATTCTTACAGTACAGGTACTACAAACACAGACATACTACATGTTATCAGAACACCACGCCTCGCACGTACAGCATGCACAGCCAAACCCATAGTAGAAAACACAAAAGGCCAGCATGAATAGTCCAACGCTTTATTTGGAAGATGTAGAATGGGACATAAAAATGCCCCAACAATAAATCCAACCTTCAGACCGGTTTCGGCAGAATGCCTTCTTCAGTGAAAGATAAAAAATACTAGGAATGAAACATCA
>NC_056735.1:911898196-911955696 GCF_019279795.1 Protopterus annectens
CTATGCTTCTAATTGCCCTTGGGCAGATAGGTAGTAAGCTATCTGTGAACCTCTAACGTGCAGGCCATCACAGCCATAATATGTGAATAAACAGACCTTCAGATCACAATATACAGTGAGAAATCACCATGTAGTCAGGAAACAGTTAAGTACAGCAAGAACATACAGAACACTGATACTTAGTCACTCCAAAATCCTATCTTGGAAGATAGAAGACTTGTATAAGTTTAAGGCTTTCTATTGCTTACCAGCAGGTTACCTACAGGGGAGATGAAAAACAAGAACAGATGGGGAACATACATGCAATGATACCATACCGGCCTATGTGTCAGCCTTAAGCTTTGCAATACTGGCCAAGGCTATTGGTGCCCCCATGGTGCCTTATTTAGGAGAGTCTTGAAGGTGAATACCAGCTCCGTAAACAGCACAATAGCAGATTCAATGAGGGTTATGCTACTCAGCACCAGAGTTTGTGATCACAACATGCATGCACTCACAGGACTCCTCAGGATGGACAACATCAACATCTGTGCAGTAACTGACATCTGTCTTAAGGCTCCTGAGAGCACACCAGCACTACTAGACTACAACCCATACCACACATTTCAGCCACAGAACATGGACTGACAGACATGAAGGGGCTATATCCATATTCATCAGGGATACCTACACCTCCAGGTTAGTGGGGCAGCATGATACCTCTGAGATCATCCATGTGCAGCTAACATCAGCCACAACTACAATGTAAACTGTGGCCTGCTATGGATCACCTTCCATGACCTAGGACCTCCACTCCACCTACCTGGAGACAAGTGGAGAACATGAAAGTCCTAGCGCACACCCTGGCATTGGTCAATGTCAAAAATCATACCATTAACTGGAAAACCTACTGTGGTACTCACTTCCAGGCCCAGCACTTCCTGGAATTTATCACCTCATGTGCCCTGTATCAGGTGGTAACCTCCCTAACGTGGGGTGAAAACTACTAGAAGTGGTCATCACCAACATGGGCAACAGGTGCACCACAGCGGAGGTTAACCAGTCACTGGTTAGATCTGACCATGAACTATTCACTGTTTCCACACCCAATTATCTCCCCCACCCATGGATACCACAGTGTATACCTTTCCTACAGCTAAATTTACACTACTAGTGACAGGGATGGGGGGGTTTCACAGCCCCCATGCAAAGGGGAAACACTGCTCATGATACAGACAGATATACAAATGCAGTCTATAAGCACTTACACAGATGTATGGATCATGCCATCACTGGTAAACCAAGACTCACTCCTCCTAGACAAGGACACCGGTCTGGTTGACCTCTGCAATAAATAGGCTATACTACAGAAGTAGGACAGTGTTCCAGGCACACAGCAAATCCCATGAAGGGCAGACATCTGTGACCACTATTAGTATGATACGTAGGTCCCTCATGGCATCATCCAAGGCTAACATCAGCAGGAGAATACGCAAGGATTCGAAAGATAACCACAAATCCTTCTTTTGGCTATGTCAAGGATCTACGTGGTGACACACAGATTTGCACTGTGCCGGTGAAATATAGCACAAAATATGCTGACCCTACTGATGTCGCCAACATCCTTGCAGATACATTCAGTGCATACTTCACCCCCTAAAGAGCTCACAACACTACCCAAAAGGTACAGTATCCCACACATCAGAGACACACAGGTGGAAATGGCCCTCTCTAACAGCAGAATACAGCATCAGTGGAGGCAGATGTTGTCCCAACTGCATCTTGCAAACTGTACAAGACAACCTGCCCCCCACCTAATTAAGCTTTCCTACCTCAGCCTGTCCACAGGCTACATGCCCATACAATGGTACATGGCAACGGTTATCACACTCCATCAAGGTGGAATCACAACTGACCACGGTAACTACTACCCCATAAGCCTGACTAGCCTGGTCTGCAATGGTATGGTTCTCATCCTCATTGCACTCATTAACAAAAACATTGGTAACCTCCAAATACATGACCCAGCCCAGGTCAGCTTGGTTGAGTGCAGTTCATGCCTACTGAACCTGTTTGACATCTTACATACAGTCACCAAGATGTTAGATGATGGGGGAGGTGGTTCACACATACTACCTGGACCTCGCTCAGGATTTTGACACCATGCCCCACTCAGGTATTATTGATAAACACGCTAGCCTGTACATACACCCATACATCACAGGTTGGGTTGCCAACGGGCCTACACACAGAACCCACATGGTATGACTAGCGGTCTCCAGGTCCAACTCTTGACCAGTCATGACTGGTGTCCCACAGGACGCAGTCCTGGGGTGCCCTACTGTTTGGCATAAACGTCTCAGAGGTACAGACAAACACAGGTGTAGTACGGCAGACCATGTTTGGCAATGACTGCAAACTGGGAGCCATGACTGATAGTCCAGCTGACATAGACATCCCTCAAGGGGTCTCATGGAGAACGTCACAGGGTGCCAGCAACATGGCCTCCAGCCAAGTGCCACTGACTGCATGGTCATTCCATTGTGGAATTGGCACCCACATATTAACACATAAGTGGCAGCCACTTTAATATGGATGATGTAATGGGGTATCTGGGGACTAATGTAGATAGTGATCTCCCCTTTGACAATCATATCTCCACAGTAGTTAGGCCATCCTTCTATGTAGACCATCTGATTACTAAAGGATTCCCATCTAGACATACTGGGGTTATAGTGCCCCTTTACTCATCACTCATCAGTCCCATCATAGGGTATAATAACCCATGTGGGATGTACCTCAGAAGACACTTCCAACAGCTGAGTGGGGGGAGGTCCACAAAAGTACTTCGCCAAGGGGAATACTGGCCTCCAACATATGGCCTATGCAGCCAGACTGACTAAACTCCTGCTTTACTTAGTGGAATCTTGTTTACCCAGAGATGATCTCCTCTGGCCAACACAGCCATGTCGAACTCAGGCTTGATGGATATGCTCCACGTATGGGAATCCATGTCACAGTGAGCCACACACTGTAGTGAGCTGAACCTCACCACAACAATAACTGGAAGATGCTGGAGGGACAGCTTCCTGTCACAGACACTCCCCATACTTTGGAACAAAATCCCTAACTACATTATACAGAGCCCCTCACTAACACTCTGCAAGAGAAACCTTGAAGAGTGGATGAGGAATAGTAAGTGCACCCCAGGGATCCCGCCATTGGCTCTGCTCCACAGAGAGAAGTTAATGAATCAATGGGGTGGCAAAAGCTGACACATTTTGGCTGGGCTTATGAATGGCCTCTGAAAAGTAGGCCAAGTACCTACCTATGATTCTATACATACAGTATCTGCATATGCTGATAGCTTAATTTACTGTTCAGGTGTTAACTTGCCTTGTGTCAATGGCAGTTGTGAGTGCAATAGTTGATGGCTGTCTATGTTGGATGCACACAGTAGATTGCCTATACATGACAATTTACAGGTAGTCTTGTGTGTGTGCCATCCATTTTTACTGTGTGTGCAGGTGGAGAAAGGTGTCAGTCCCTAGGTGCATACACTGTCCATGTGTGTGTGCTATATGTTCCCTCTTTGCCAAGGCATGGGCATACTGGGCATGCCTCCATCTGCCTACTGGGGCTGGCTCAGTGTGTTCATGGTCTGGGTACCTCTGTGTCTGTGGTGCCCTTGGCAATGGTGGTGGGCTGTGAGGACCTTCACCATTCTGTCCCTGCTGCAGCTGTTTCCACAGGACCATATTGTGTAGCATGGCACACACTATGAAGATGTGAGCACATGTGCCTGGAGAGTACTGCAAGGCTGTACCAGATATGTCCAAGCAACAGAACCGTGATTTCAGAATCCCAAACACACGCTATATGATGATTCTGGTTTGTGGGTGTGCCTCATTATGGCATTCCTGCATGGGTGTGTGTGCATTGCTGATGGGAGTCATCATCCACGGTTCCAGTGCATAGCCAGCATCCCCCACCAGGTGGCCATTTGGGATGTCCCCCCGGGCAAATAACTGATACAGCTGTGAGGCATGCCAGATGTGGGAGTTGTGATAGCTTCCAGGGTTGCCAGCACACACATCCATGATAATGCCCTGGGCATTGCACACATCCTGGCAGTATCCCTTGCAGTTTATGTAGTGCCTACCCTGCTCACTGGGTGGTGACTTGATGTGTATGTGCATGCAGCCTATTGCACCCAGTACCTCCAGGTATTCTGCCACGTGGTGGAAGAGACACATATTGCTGGTCAACTCCTCCTGTGTTCGGGGGAAGTATATGTGCTCATTGACATGTGGTAACATTTCATCCAGGAACTGGTGTAGTACCCTGGATGCTGATGCCTGTGAGATCCCCATCATATCCGCAACTGGTATTTGAAATGTACCTGTATCTAGTATTCTCAGGCTTACACATACCTTTGTATCCACTGGGATGGGTTCCCCTCTTTTTTTTCTGGCACTGAGGCATGGCTGGCACAGCTCCACAAGTTGCTGTAGGACGTCCTTGTCCACCCAGTAATGCTCTACTATCTCCAAATCATGTAGCCCCTGGTAGGTTACCCTGGGTCTGAACACTCTCCTCCTTCTCTGGTGCCTGAGGTGGTCATGTACATCATCCTCCACACCACCTTCAGTCTCCAACACATGCTTTTGGATCAAAGCTATGGCAGCCCCTAACATGTACATAATAAAAGTTCCCCATCTGTATACACCACTGGTGCAGAGTGTATGGGAATACACAAATGTGGGTGAGCTGCTTTCACACTTTATAGTATTGTGGTATGGATGCTGCTGATGTCAGTGGGTGTGTATGAGCTATTCCAGCTGCAGCGTGTCTTAATTATGGGTTTTGCAATGAGCACTGCAAGTGTGGGGTCTTTACTGTGGAGATCTACTTGCCTGCCTCGATTAATCTGTTGCCCTTTAATTCACTTTTAGACCTGGATCCCCTCCCATTATCAGGCATGCATTCACCTGCTGTCTTTCTTGTTTTGTACTTTCCCTACCCAGTCATGGCAAAATGTGTCTTGTAGCTGATATACTGCATATTGGCTTTGTCCTGCTTTCACACTTTACTGTTTTCTTTGCAGTACAGCCCCTCCCCTTCCCTGTTCTGCAGGTAGCTGCTTGCAGCCTTGTTAGCTATTGTCAATGGCTCACTGTAGGCTCCTAGGTGTTAATTAGTCATTTGGACTCCAATTTCACTGCTGCATGTGGCATTTCCTTATTTCTTTCCTATATCCTTTCTGTTTCAGCTGCAGTGTGCGCTGCACATAACCATTTGCCGTGTTTACGCACGTTTTCATCTCCTTTCACATGCATACTCGGTTAACTTGTGTACTCTCAGCTAAGCATAGCTTTGGCGTATTTGACACACCCCTATCCTGCAGCTTTGCCTAGCTAGGGGCAGACTGGTTTAGCAATGCTCCAATGTGCTTACAGCAATGGTGACACACCCCTCTCTTGATGTCATCTTTATCTCAAGGGCACACCTTGGTATTATAACCCTACATTGTGAGGTGCACCCTTACACCAGCGGGGAATCTGCGATTCATTATTACTCCTCTCATTTGCATGGCATTGCCTACTAATTCCTAGCTACTGCGCATAACACTGTCACTGCCCCTTAGCAACCCTTGTGCCATAAGTATGGTGTAGCATGCCTGCCATTGACTATTATGGGGAAATTGTGATATGTGTTTCATTGCGGTTTTATTCTATATTTTTATATATTCCTTGCGATCCCCTTTGCGCACCGCTGCCCTGCACTTCCACGTCGCAATAGTGCAACTATATATATTAATTGTTAATTTTATATTTTGTACATTTTTTTATGCCAATGGCTATATATTTAGCCATTGGCATATATTAACAATATAATAAATGTGTTGCACGGCTATCATGGCTCCGATTTTATGTTTGCAAAAATGTAAACCGTTTTCTACGGTTTACATTTCTGCATGCTTACACTATGCCTGCACCACTTCCTGAATCGCTACATACCTTCATTTGCATGCTACACTGCTGCACATGGGGTAATTAGCATACAATGCACCGGAGTTGTGCGGGCGTAGCTTATGCAGGTAGTGCACGTGGAAACAGCTCGTACCTGAAACGCTCAGTGGCCATAATTGGTGTTAGAATGCTGACACTACGCCTGCACCTGGCACAAGCTTTATGAATCCTGGGGAATGTATTCATGCTAGATCACATATACTGTATTTTTTTTCTTTCTAAAAGCTGATCTGCAACTTAGCATCACTGGTGTTGGAAGGAGCAATTTACAAAATAAACAGTACTAAATTATATTCAGGCTGCACCCTGGACTGTTACTGCTGAATTGTACATACCTACGTCAAATGTAGGTGAAGGTTATTGTTGCGGCTGTATAAACATGAATCCCTAGTGAGATGATTAGATTTGTAGCCACCTGTTCTGGTGTATGGTTGCAAACGCAGAAAGTGTTACCACTGCTGATGTAGTTTTAGAGCTGCATCACTGCATCTAAAGTAAACACTGAAATAGAAATAATACTTGTTTAGGAAAACCTGTACTATAAATTCAAAGTCTGTAAACATGACTTTTATGTAAGCAATAACTGCATGCCTGCAATAGGTAGATATGTCCGTAGGTTATAAAAGAGACCATATAATTGGCATGGCATGACTAAACACCATGTTATGAATAAGAAAGCAAATGCAGGAATGAACATGTGAATTTGGAGGCTGGTTATTCTGTGAAATGCATAATCTAATGTAACTGCAAGCCTGTATCAACTGTATTGGAATGAGAAGCACAAACAAAGATAACACGTTATGCTAAAGTCCTGTGTACCAAACCAAGTAAGTCCAAAGCAGAAAAATAAAGTAACAGGCCACTGCTGAAATAATTCCAGTTAAAATCACCTTTAATTGGTAAAAGTAAGCGCTTTCGGAATAATCCTTCATCAGACATATTTTAAGATAACAAAAGCAACCATATTTAAAAGACTGTTATTGAACATCGATATGGGGTAACAGCAGTGGGAGAAGTTATTAGTAGGTTGGGAGCAACAAATCACAAGCGACTGGTAGTGGAAAACCTATTATCCTTGGTTTTGAATAACAATGTCTTTATAGGACCAGGGTCCACCTACAGACAAGCACAGGGGGTGGCCATGGGCACCCCCTGTGCTAATACTTATGCTAATCTGGTTATGTCGAAATGGGAAACCAAGGAAGTCTTGAACAATCAGGAATGGGGTAAATATATAGTTTTATATGTTAGATTTGTGGATGATGTTTTTATTTTGTGGGATGGGTACACATCCACATTTGAAAGATTTTTAGCTTTTCTTCATACTACCACCACTTTTTTGAGTTTTAGTGCGAAAACTTCTTTTACTCAGATTGAGTTCTTGGATGTCTGTGTGGAACAGACAGAACTTAGCTTTACCTCGAAACTTTATAGGAAACAATGTTGGCAAAACACACTGTTATCCTTTGACAGCATGCATCCGAGACACATCTTTCCCAATATTGTCAAGAGTCAAGTGAGTAGGATATCTAGGGTGTGTTCAGAAGATGCATGCTGTGATGAAGAATTATTTAGGCTTAGTCGACACTTCACAGACAGGGGATATGGGAGAGCTATGGTTAGTAATGTTGTGGGTGGCAATAAACAATATAGAAAGACAAAACATAGGCCATGGATGGAAGGTCCAGCTAGGGATAGACAGGTACATACTGATTTGAATTCTTATAGGAAGGACAAACCTAAACTTCTTTTTACTTATGGCAGTAATATAAAAGATATCTGCCAGATAGTACAGAATAATTGGAATATACTAAGAAGTGATATTGGCCTGAAGGATATAGTGGGAGAATGTCCTACGTTCAACTATAGGAGGAATAATAATCTTAAGGACCTATTATGTAAAGAGATACATCTGGACAAAGGATATACACCAAATATGAAAGTGGGCACACATCCATGTGGCAATTGTAAGGCCTGCACATATATCAATAGAGATATTGAGTATAAACATCCTAATATGACAATAACCTTTTATTTTAAAGGGAGGGCAACTTGCAGGACACAACAATTAGTATATATGGCCAATTGTGAACAGTGTGAATGTTTTTATGTGGGTATGACCAACAATATGCTGAAGGTTAGGATTTTACAACATCTTAGTAACATCAGAACATGTCAAGAGAGTAATGCTCTCTATAGGCATATTAACCAATATCCCACACACACTTTTAAGTTTAGATGTATTGTCAACATTAGAATTAATGACAGGGGGGGGGGGTGACATCAAGCATAGAACAGCATTAGCTGAATCTAAATGGATAGTAGATCTAAGAGCACATAGACCCCCAGGTCTTAATGATGTATTACCTATTAAACCTGTGTTACAAAATAGGCGGGTTTTTATGAGTAAATGATTGGATGGCTTGTCTTTTAAATATGGTTGCTTTTGTTATCTTAAAATATGTCTGATGAAGGATTATTCCGAAAGCGCTTACTTTTACCAATTAAAGTTGATTTTAACTGGAATTATTTCAGCAGTGGCCTGTTACTTTATTTTTCTGTATTGGAATGAGAACTTATCATGTATAACTACTTCACATAATGTCATGACAGAAATAGACAATCTGTCTAGTTTGTCTGCCTCCTCACAAAGAGAAATGCCGGCTCTCTCTCAAATGGTGAGTGTCTTTCTAAAGATCTTTGCGGATTCATGCATCAGTGTTCTCCTACCCAACATTTTCCAAGGGCAGTGATCTCAGCTCTTTTAATGTATAAACATTTTTTTCAAGTATTTCTTTCCTTGTAGTATTTTGTGAAATTGCATGCAGTTCCCTTCAGTTTTTCTTATTAATTTTCTCTCTCTCTTTCTCCTAGATTGCAATTAACAATTAACATATGCACTGTGAGGTCAATTACTGTTCTTACTCTTTCCCTCCATTCATTTTTGGATTTCTAGAATTTTCTTAAAGAGGTTCCTGATGATTCACATCATTTTACTTGTAGGATCATCAGAACTGCATTTTTTGTTTGTATAATATAAACATTTTTTCTATTAAATGTTGAAGGAGGACACATGCTTGCTTCTTTGAACTCTCTTTTTTAAATAAGAAAATTGTTAATAGACATCCTATTAAGTTCTTCACCAGATGCATAATACTACATTAAGATTTACCAGTATGGTAAGGCATCAGACCATAACCTTTTTATTACAGGCATCTATAGCCTATATTATACAACCTTTTCCTGTTGCCTTCTATAAAAGGCTTGATTGTCTAAGGCTGCTGTGATAACTACTACCAGATCATTTCTGAACTCAGAGTCTCTGAACAGTGGCTTCAGATTTATTTGTAATAGGGCGGCTCTGCATAAAATGCAGGATGTTGTACTTATCTTCAACTGATTGCTTTGCAACAGTCTTGAGGACATCTTAGTAAATATGAAAATAAATCCAGTACAGAGTTTGAAACATGGCTAGTCTTTATTAAAAAACAACAGATGCAAGTAGGTGAGTGCTTTTACGAGTTAACAACTCTTTTTATCAGACCATAATACAATATTTTTTTCAAAGTTCACATTATAATGAAATTTTTAAAATATATGAGCCAATGACAGCTCTAAAATGTCGTTACATCACACGTTTGCCTAATATCTTAAAAGGGCTCTTGTATAGTGTGTAAATTAAAAGAGCAATATCAATAGAAACCTACCTAAATGCCTGTGAACTATGCCAAATAGAAACATATAAAAAGGAATACAAAGGACATTGATGTAAATAAGTAAAAATGTGCATATACATATACATATATAACTTGAATAATGGCCTAGCTTTTAAAATTGGTTTGATTGGTACTTGCCCATTCAAGCCCATCTTGCCATCTGCCCACAGTCTAATAATCCATTTTATTTATTTTTCTTCTGTATAATTGGAAAGATTACCCTTGCGTTCTCTATCCTTTATTCATTCAATAACCATAAAATTGAAATGGTGTTCAGTAGAGCATTTAAATATGTGTTTGGTAAGTGCATTATTAATATTACGTATACTAATACTATATATATATATATATATATATATATATATATATATATATGCTCCCAATTATGATCTTTTAATCTTCTATTAGTTTTTCTGATGTAGAAGACATGACATAAAACACACTGAGCTAAATATATTATGTTGATGCTATTACAATTGACTTGCACATAAAATTTAAACTGTTGAGTGGTAACAGGATGTATAAAACAACCACTATTATTTATGTATGAGCAATAATTACAAGCTGTACAAGGTTCTTTGCAAAACCCACTATCACCAATCTTGTTTGTTCTATGAGCATAGTTTCTATTACCACATAACATTCTCTTATTGTTTTTTCTTGTTCTTATATCTAAAATTAGGCTTTGTCCCTATTATTTCACTAGACTTAACATCTGTAGTCAGAATATTCCATTGCTTGCTAATAATCTCTCTAATGTATTTATTATCATTGCTGTAAAATATAAAACACTTCAAATACTGTTTCTCTGGTTTATGTGTTCTTCTCGATGACCTATCACTATTGCTGAAAAAAGGGACAAAACATATTATCTCTGTTATGTCTTATGTCATCAAAAATAGGACTAAGCTGTGACTGCTAATAGCCTCATAATATAAATCTATTATTCAACTCTAGTATTTCATACTCAAAACCTCTTTCTGTAGCATATAACCTGGATGCTCTTGTGAGTTGCCCTCTTACTATATTGGGAAACACATATGAAGGGTGCATACTACTGTGATGGGGCAATTTATTACAAGTACAGGGTTTCTGAAAAATTCCAGTGGCAACATTGCCCAATTCATCTTTACTGATTCTGACATACAAAAAAATCTATACTGTGAGCATCATTTTTTATATCAAATTTTAGAAACTCATCAATATTTTGAATATAATCACAGAATTGTTCAAATATACCATCATCACCCATCCATACAAAAAATGTTGTCTACAAACTTATGGTAGAACAGGATAAATTTGGTATATGACTCATTATTCAATATGTATTTGGTCTCCCAGGATGCCCTGAATATGGTGGTCTAGCTATTGTCACAGGCCGTGCCCATAGCTATGCCATCTAATTGCAGATACTACTTCCCCTTGACCAGAAACATATTGTTGGTTAATACTACAGACATGAAGGCAATAATGACCTCTATGTCATTTTCTTGATATTCACTATGTGAGTTAATATATTTTTCAAGGCCTCAATTCTGTGTTCATTGGGAGTTTTAGTAAACAACGAACATATGTACATTGTTACAAACGTAATACTAAAAGTCTGGCTTTGTACAGAAATAAATTCATAAAGTTCTTGTAAAAAGCTTTTTGTATCAGCCAGGATATTTTTATTTAAATCTATAATAGGATGTAAACACTTTTCTGATATAACAGTAAATGGTTTTGTCAGCCAACCTTCTCCAGACACTATGGGCGGGGAGGTTTTATTGGATCTTTATGGATTTTTGGAATGCCCTGTATTCATGGGATCTTAGGATGCTCTACTAAACAATATTTATATATGTCACTAGTGATAAGTTGACAATTATATAAATTCAACAAAACTCTATCTATATGTGCCTTCATCTGAGAATTTTCAACATATCTACCACTCTGTATGTGGTTTTATCTTCCAACATCTCACGCATTTTACTATCATGAAAGGTGGTGTCCATAATTAGTGTGGGTCCGCCTTTATCAATGGGCTTTATAGTGATGTCATAATTATTTTGTAAACTTTTCAAAGCTCTACGTTCTTGCCCATTCATATTATAAAAAATATTCTTTCTATCTGACCTCTCAAAATAGGGATAGCTGTCATCAACACACAATTTACTAAATGCCTCCACTAATGGATGGTTAAGAGGCATATAAGTACTATTTTTTTTAAATTATAAATGTTATTAACAGTACCTGAATCAGCTGTTGCAAACTGCATTTTCAAAATTATGTTACGCACAAACATTTTTAAGTCCAAAATAGTCTCTGTTAAATCTGCTCTCTGTTAAATCTGCTGATTGTGACGGAATGAAATTAAGTCCTTCTTCAAGGACTGACATTTCATAAGTGGAAGATTCCTTTTTAGAGATGATCCATATTAGTGAGGGCTCATATTCCTCCACATTTTCTTTATAGTTTCAGCCTCTCCCACGTCTGATGTAAACTTCCTCTTTTGTCTCCCTTGACTTTGTGACCTGCTTCGACCATATCTCCCTTTTTGGTGTATGGGTAGTGGGAGCTCCATGAATACATTGGTCATGTTTTTTGAACAATTATTATTTGTGACGTGTGTTATATTGTTTTTGTAGAACCACTTGATCTTCTGTAGAATGAACTATGGATGTCACTGTAAAATTAGATGTTTTATTATTATTGTCACTGTCTTTCTCAGATGCTACTTTCTTTTCATATGTATTCACATTAAGAGCACTATTATTTATTGATGGTATATTTTCAAAAGTATGACTTTGAACTGATGTTGTTTCTTTGTCACATGATTGATTATAAACACTGGATTAATGTTAATGCCACTTTTATAATTATCGTGGGACTCAGTGGCATGCTGCTTCATTTCTTCTCTACTTTCTCTGTGCCAGCAGAAGACTCTACTGGAGTGGAAATCCTGTATGTCTTTCTCTATATTTTTAAATTTCCCTTATATGATTCTTTTCTCATAAATTTCAATAGTGTCTAAAATATGTGAGATTTTGACATCTATAATATCAGATGGAAATCTATTGTATAATTCCATCTGCTGTTTTTAAATTTTTTTCTATTAGTGCCTGTTCCTCTCCTCCAAAAATGTAATTCAGGAAAGTCATGTACGCGAAACCAGTTTAGACGTTAATTTCCTGCCATTGTTTTAATAGCTCAGGATAATGCTTCCCCTGTTTGGGCACATTAAGTACTCTAATCCCTTGAGGAAGTATTTTGTATACCAGACATGCCTCAAAGTGTTGTCGCTGTGCCTGGTATCTCTTGAGTTTGTACATATCATCTTGCAACATGTAAAGGCACTTATTCATTTCAAAGTCATTAACATTAAATGGTTCAGTATTCATTTCATTGTCAGTACCTGTGTTTCCAGATAATAAAGTATTATTGCCAGTGACAAGCATCAAATCTATTCTTTCCTATAGGTTCCTCTTGTGGCTATGCTGCTCCATAGGCCTCCTGGTTCCTGTTATAGATTCTCCATCAAACTTAGTATGTATCTCTGTCTTGTGGGGCACATATTCTAGTTCTAAAGAAGCTTTACTTTCAGCCATGTTCCCCAGGTGGTGCGAAATCAATACCAATAACGTGAAACAAAAAGAACGCACCTCCTAGTAAGATGAGCACACTCCGTGCAAACCAAATGTAGAAATACGAAAATAAATTCAGTATGGACATTTTAGAGTGGTCATTGGCTCATGTATTTTAAAAATTTCATATAATGTAAACTTTGAAAACATATTGTATTAAGATCTGATGAAACAACTTGTTTATTCATGAAAACACTCAACTACTTGCATCTGTTGTTTTTTAATAAAGACTAGCCATGTTTCACACTCCGTACTGGATTTATTTCTATGTTTGGTTTGTATGGAGTGTTTTCATCTTACTAGGAGGTGCATTCTTTTGTTTCATCTCAGTAAATATGTTAATATGAGGTCATTTAAGCATGTATGATATCATTGAGTTTGCATGTTTACATGATCCACATCCTGAGCAAAATAGTGTGGAGCTTCTAAATCATCAAAATGGAAGGAAAACTGCAACATGTGGAAAAGATGACCACAGATCTCATGACCCTGAGATGGGAAGAAGAGTAAGTCAGGAAAAAACGGAACGGCAGCAAGTGTTTGATTGTAAGCAGCAGAAGTCTGATTGTGTGGAAAGTGCATCTCAGTGGCTGGAAAATTAAACAAAAACTTGCATAGAAACATTATTAGAAAATCAGCAGGATTTAGATTGCAGAACATGCAGAGAAAATTTCGGAGTGGGGCTAAGGGAAGGGTTGGAAGGAAAAGAAGTGCTGCAGTATGCACAACAGTGGATATGGCAAATAACTGAATGAGTTGACTGGCTAGGTAAACTAACAGAGCACACAAGCTAGTAGGATATTTGGAAGTGCTGGAAGACTGAGACACATAACTGTAAAGTGCCATAGGTACAGGCTGAAAGAATGGATAGTAAAAACTGCAGCATTCAGGAAAGGCATTGTGAATGATGGCTGTAGAGTTAAAATAGTTGGTGAGTTTATACCATTTATTTGACATATATTTGCTTACAGCAGCCTGGTATTTAAAACAAGCAGCATTCTCAGTATAACCAGCAAAGCTCAACGTTATCTGGAAAGAAAATCTGTTGTGGACTAAGAATGAAGCAGATAAAATTTATATATGCAAAGATGTGGTAAGGGTCAAAATTTGCTAGTGTCTTGAGGGAAAATGGGATTCCCCTGCTAATGTACTAAATGTTCTAAATGCTTCAAATAGTATAGTTGATACTTGTTGATTTTATAGACACTGAGCAAGGGTAGAGGAGGGAATACGGCCTGATAACACCAGAAGAAATGGGAAGTAGACCAGGAAAAAGAAGGGCAACAAATGGGGTGGGCTCTTAACCAGGGCAAGCAAATAAGTAAGCCTGACATGAGCTGGCAAGGTCATAAAGAAAATCATAGATATGCTGATAACTGTGGCTTCAGACATCTTGGCATGAGTACTTAGAGGAATTATTCTTTTAGGGAGAGATCTCCTTTGAAAGGCAGAGACCAACATAGAAAAAACTGGGGACAAAATGATGACCTCTGGATTCCAAAAGGGGAAGAGGTGGAAGAAGGAGGAATGGGGGCCAGAAGTAAATACACTGAAAAGCTGTGACAGTGGAAGGGAAAGGACAGGCACTTTTCCAGACTGCCTCAGGATAATGACCCCATAGATGTGTGGGTGAAGAGAACACTAGCTTGGAGAGGTGGTAATGATGGCACAAAAGAAGTGGCTGAGACAGTGCTTTTTTAATGGGGGGGGGGGAGTGGTAAAGCAAGAAGGTATACAGAAATGCTACAATTTAATCATCTCATTTTCTGTTTTTATTTATGCATTTGTGCTGTCAAATATGATGAGGGACTAAATGAATAAGAGACATAGGGGATACACAATCTTCACCGAGGAGATGATGGAGTTGAAAGGCACTTGAGTAATATGGAGGTGGTGATTGCTGGTGCATCTGTATGTAAAGAGCAGAAAATGAGTTGATTGGGACTTAATGAACATATCAGATGATATGGTTGCTGCAAACCAAAGGATACGAATAGATATTGAGCAAAAATATCTCCCCAGGGCTCAGGTGAAAATGGGTCCTGTGCTCTGCAGACAAAAGCAATAAATAAATGAATAAATAAAAATAAATAAATAAACATTCATAATGTGGCAAACTAAAAATGTATAGGTCTATGCCTGGGAGCAATGACTGCTACAGGCATATATGTGTGGGACAATGTTATTGTTTAATCTTTTACTATATATATGCTGTTCTACTCCTGAGAAATGATTTCCCAGCCTATAAAATGGTACATTAGAGATGCTAACCCTAGCAGAGGTGTTTAGAAGAGTAAAGAATGTTTTCTTAAAAAGGAGCACAAAGTCTGATGTATACATTTTGCCTGTTGTAAACAAAATAGGGTTTGTCCCGTCCCTCCTTTAAATAACCACACAAAACACATAAAGCCATTTGACGACCTTTATTAAACTCTATTATACAATGAACTTATACACACAAAACAACATTAGTTATCTTCTTCAGCAATGATGCTCTCAGGGCAGCATCACTACTCACCCTGGATGAATTTACCTCAGGGCAGCGTACCTACTCACCCTGATACCTCCTGCAGTGGGGCAGCGTACCTACTCACCCCACATAAAGAGGCAACGTACCTACTCACCTCACTTCCAGACAAACCATTAACCAATAATCACCTTCTTTAGAGGGGCAACAGAAGAGGACAATCCTATCCCTCTTCTCTGCCTCAAATTGCCTACATCTACCATCCATAACCAAAAAGGGAGGGTGGGAGGGCCACCAACTCACGCCAAATGTCCCTACTTCCTTTAATGCCTAACACTTAATCCTGCTAGAAGTCCCTCCTTACCCTACCTCACTTCCTCTCACCTCTCCCTTTCTCTTTAACCCTTTCAACACCACAATCCCACTATCCTATCCAACTACAAATCCTTACATTAATTCTTACCTCTATACCCTCCCCAAACCCCTTTACCCGTATTCGTGGGACCGGGACAGCTTAGTTTGTCCCAAACTACATTTGTCCTGTCCCCCCTTTAAATAACCACACAAAATACATAAAGTCATTTGACAACCTTTTTAAACTCTATTATACAATGGACTTATACACACAAAACAACATTAGCTATCTTCCTCAGCAACAATGATCTCAGGGCAGTGTCACTACTCACCCTGGAGGAATTTACCTCAGGGCAGTATACCTACTCACCCTGATACCTCCTCCACTGGGGCAGCGTACCTACTCACCCCACATAAAGAGGCAGATTACCTACTCACCTCCAGACCAAACCATTAACCAATAACCACCTTCTTTAGAGGGGGAACAGAAGATGACAATTCTGTCCCTCTTCTCCGCCACCAGCCTGGTCCCCAGGCTGCTCCCCCTCCTAAACCCTAGCCACAATCATATCCTCTAAAAAGAGCTTCAAATGCAAATTAAAAAGATCCAATCCTATGCTTTATGGTGTACTCTATCCGTTCAGTACCAAGATTCCTCTCCATCCCCAAAATCTTTATAGTCAATGGTATGCATCCCCAAAATTCTTAACTGCCTAGCCAGTCTTTGATTGACGCACCTTCTAACCCTTTCAATCACCCTATACCTATAGGAACTCCTCCAACACAAACAAGGAACCAATTCTGACCACACAATTTCCATACCCGGGTACAACACCTGTAATCTCATCAAATCCTGAAGAATAATATCCACTAATTGTTTTTTGGAAAAAATGCCCAAGTCATTGCACCCCAAATGAATGAGAAGTATACAAGGACAACATGCACTCCTGTAAAGGAAAAAATTATTAAGAGGCTCTGCAATACCAATTTACATAATTCCAACAATAACAAACCCGACTTGGCCATCTTCTTTTATAATACCCTCACTACAGCCAAATTGTCAGAGTGAAAAACTACGTTTGTCCCTCAAATGTTCCTTCCACACCACAGAAGCTGCCCATATAGGCATGAACTCTAGAAAGGCTATGTCCCGCTTCCATAACTCCTTCCAATCCTGCGGCCATTCAGCCGCAAACCACCAACCCCCGAAATAGGCCCCCATACCAGCACCCCCAGCTGCATCCATAAACAACTGAAGTTCCTCCTGCCCCACTTGATCTGACTGCCAAAAAGATATCCCATTAAATTGTTGCAAAAACCCATCCCACAACACCAAGTCCTCCCGCACCAGTTGGGTCACCCTAACCCAATGGTGTTTGCTCTGACCCCTTTTCAACAAATACACCACTGACCTAGAAAAGGCTCGCCCTGAGTGCACTGCTCGGCAGGCAAAATTCAAAAGCCCTAGCAACTCCATAACTGAATGAATCCGAATCTTATACTTACCCAACACCAAACATATAGCCGACCTACGCCTCTCTATTTTATCCTTGGGTAGGCAAAACAGTCCCCATTCCGCATCAACTGTTAGTCCCAGAAATTCTAATGCTATTGCTGGACCTTCCATCTTATGCTGAGCCAATGGCACCCCTAACTCCTCAAACATAATCGTAAACTCCTGCAACCCTTCCTGTGCTTCTATCCTTCCTTCGCCCACCAACAAAAACTCATCTAAATAATGCACTGCCTTTTGAGTTCCCACACTCTGCTGCCAAATCCAATGCAATACTGTACTGAACTTCTCAAAATTTGTGCATGCCACTGAACAACTCACAGGCATAGCTTTATCGAAGTAGTACTTATCACCTACCTGCATCCCCAGTAGTGGCCAGTCCTCACTCCTAATAGGCAGCAATCGAAAAGCCAACTCAATGTCAACCTTAACCAACCATGGCTCCCAAAATTCCCTAATCACTTTCACTGCATAATCTAAGGAAGCATAATGCACACTAACCTCCTCCTCCTCTACAATAAAATCATTTATTGAATTCCCTTCCGGATACGGCAAGTGATGTATCAGTCTGAATACCCCAGCCCATTTCTTTGGCACCAACCCCAAGGGCAACACCCTACAAGTACTGAAAGGCGGACTGTCAAAAGGACCCAATAACCACCCTGCTCGACACTCCTTCTCCACTAAAACCTCCAAGATGTCCTCTTTACCTTGAACAGATCACAGATTCTTGCAACCCCCCCACCCCCTCCCATGGTGGACTTTATAGGAAAGCCCCCCTGAAATCCTTGTATTATCTCATTTTTGATGGCCAGACCTGGAAACCGATGAAGCGTACCCTGGAGAACCTCCACCTTAATGGGGAATGGCACCCCTTCCTCAATTGCCTCTATAGAACCTGAGTCCAAATCCCTGGGACCCTCAAAAATTACCCCTATCCTGGACCGGTTGAAAGCCTTGCCCACCATATCCACCCTCACAACCCATAACATTGGAGTTCCAGGTGGACAGGTCTTGCCGAATACAGCCAATGGCTGAATGACTCCCTCCACATCTTGAACAAATGTGTGCAAATTTGCACCCCACCCTTGAACAGGAACCACTATTAAAAAACCAACACACACCCACTGCTTCCACCCCACTCACTCTTCTGTTAAAGCCACCGTAACTATCCATCATCATAGTCAACCATATATGTGGATGACGCACCTCCCAATGGAGTGACTGGTCCACAGCCTTCTGTTTCCAGAAATGTTTATCATGCCAAAGCCACGCATTACCCAGCCTTAACCATTGTGCCTCATGAATGGTAAGGAAATAGCCTAGATGCGGCAGGGCCAAAGACCCGTCCTTCTCCAGCTGCACTGCCATAAAATAAATAAAGCCAACCACCCAATTATCTCATGTCCTAGAATGAAGCTTACCTACCCTCTGTCTTCCCAATGCTACTAGAGCTGCCAACAAGCCCTTGCTATTAGAGGACTCTGCATCAACTAGCCATTGGACCCCTTCTGCATCGATCAGCTCAAACAAATCCACATACTCTCCATTCCAAATTTTTTCCTTAACCAACCCCAGAATGTGCGGAGTCAGGAAAACCACTCCTGTCCCCTGTCACAAAGATTGGGAAGCCAACCAGTCCCACGGCCACAGCCCAAAGTCAGAGCCTACCTCCGAGTCCAAGACCAAACTGCCCCCAGAACCAACAGCCACCCCCGTTGCATCTCTAGCCGGGTTCCTGGCACCATGTGCTAGTTGTCTCTGAGCCTCTCTATCACTTGCAAACCATCCCCAACGTCCCCAACTGAAAAGTCTTCATCATGCCTCCCCGCACCACAATCTTCAACCCCTAGCTCCCCAGAAAATACTGCAGTAGTAAAACCATTACATGCACCTTCGTCTTGAGACATACTGGGAACTGGTGTATTCACTGCCACCGCCTGCTTCGATGCCTGTTGCCTTTACTCTCAAGCTGGGGTTCTCACTGCGGTGCACCCCCTCTTCCGACCTGGAGTCTGTTCTGGTTCCTGTACCATCTCAGATGTTGCAACCTCCTGTAACAATTCTTCCGCTTGGGCCACAATACCTTGCCATCGCTGTCTTAGGTCTGGTAAGTTAGCCATCTGTAAAGAAGAAACACAATGTTAAAACTGTTCCACAAACCTGACTGCCCTACTCCCCCCCAACCCCTGTAATGTTGCCTTGCCCTACACCCTACCATACTCTGCCAAACTCCCCTACTTACCTATACTCTGCAGCTGAAAACCACCCCTTGCATAGCTTACCTGCTAATCATACAGTGTAATCACCAACTAATGCACTTATATTTCCCCCATACTTTAAAAATATGCCCCTGCCTGGCACACACTTCACCCTTCAGCTGCACACCCAATCAGCCACACACTTCCCCACAGCTACCAACCCCTTTCCTAACACTAGAATATCACCACCTGTCTATAAATATCCCTACACACACACACACACACACACACACACACACACACACACACATATATATATATATATATATATATATATATATATATATATATATTAAACTCCTGTGCATCTATCTTCTACCTTCATACCAGCCACACAAATACTAGAACCATTCAACCACCACCTAGCCTGTAACCCTTACCTTTTTCTTCCAGAACGACAATCCTTATCCCCACGAGAGGTAATGGCCAAGAACACCAGTGCGCATGCGCAAACCGGTGCCCGGATCCATTGGCTGCAAAAACAGCAGCAGCTACCCACAAACCACCAGGGAGAATGAAAAGGATTCTCCACCACTACCTCCACTGAAGAAAGACCGTGGGGACAACAACCACATCAACAATGGCCGCCACCATCGGAGAGCATGCATGAAAAAGTGAGGAAAGACACCAGGAACCAGTGAAAGGACACCAAAGCCCACAAACCCACCAGGGAGGACGAGAAGATCATCTGGCCATTACTTCCAATGCTAATGAGATCAGATTATGGCTATGGACCCCCCCCCCACAGCCTACCACAACCACCAGGAGAATACATTTTTTTTTTTGCGTTAGATTACCAGGCCCACCCACATGGACACTAACCGACCACATGGCCCAAATGGGACGGAGGCAATGACAGGCCCTGCCTACACACATGGATACTACCCGACCACATGGCCCAACAAGGAAGAAGGCATGATGGGCCCAACGAATCCCCCAGAGACACCCGTATGACAGGGAGCAACCTAAGCGGCATCAGACAACCACAAAGACCCCAACCACCATGACCGGCCCTACCACCCAACCGAAACCACCACCAGACCACCAGGAAGCACCTCAACAACCGTGAAACAAATGGAGACACCCCAGGACACCAGAAAACACCCACCGCAACATCAGGCCTACCAGACCATTGGAGAATCACACCAGCACCCAGTAAGCTGAGCATCACACTCACACAGATACTACCCCCCAACCATTCACCCACACGCACGCTCCTCTCAGTAATCCTTTCACACTTTCCTGCCATTAAGTCCTGTCCCCCAACTTATATTCCAAACTCCATCTCCACATTAATTACTACAGAGAAACACCAAAAGGGAGAGGAGGGAACTAACCTAGTTAACTTAATCCCTTCTCTCCCCACCATCCAAGGCCTACCTGCAGTCACAATACCTACAGGTCATCTGGACGTAAGCTAGTTGTTACTGCACCACCAACTCATGCCAAATGTGGCTACTTCCTTTAATCCCTAACACTTAATCTTGCCAGAAGTCCTTCCTTCCCCTACCTCACTTCCTTTCACCTCTTCCTTTCTCTTTAACAATTTCACTACCACAGTCCCACTATCCTATCCAACTACAAATCTTCACATTAATTCCTACCTCTA
Organism: Protopterus annectens; assembly: GCF_019279795.1. Classification (NCBI taxonomy): domain Eukaryota; kingdom Metazoa; phylum Chordata; order Ceratodontiformes; family Protopteridae; genus Protopterus; species Protopterus annectens. The sequence goes on from NC_056735.1 coordinate 911,919,754, forward strand.
TACCCTCCCCACACCCCATTACGCTTATTCGTGGGACCGGGACAACTTAGTTTGTCCCAAACTACATTTATAATAAGTATGAAGGTTTGACAGTGTTTATGTCGTAATGAGGAATGCAAGTGTTATAGCAGAAATTCAAATGTATGAAGTTTTGTTTTATCAACATAATATGTTGTTTTATCTCTGTGGATTATAATATAGCATTGACTTCAAATAAGTGTGAGTATGTATAGGGCATAGTAATAGCTGCATTTTCTCACTCAGAGTAATTCCATTTGATGGGTAAGGAGAGCAGCAAGGTGTGTATTAGTCACTTTGGTGACATTGACCTAAAGATGTGAATATGTTTTCAGGCAAACTCAAACTGGCAGGTGATGAAATCACCAGGTGGAAGAAGTTCTCAGCTCAGCATCCACTAACTTTGATGTTAGTGGTGGTAGAAGAGGAATAGGAATTCTAAGTAGTTGCACTGAAAAATGTGAGGTAGTGAATGAAGATAGTCAAAGATGAGGAAGTTAGGGGTCTATATTAGAACATTGAATGTTCTAAATAGTGAATGCTCACATGAGCAAAAATGCAGGACCTCAAAGTTTTTTTTTTATCACAGTACAGTGAAGATCAGAATATTTGCCCTTTTCTCACTGTAGTGCAGTCTCGGAGTTGGAATATATATTTAGAGGGGGGGTGTAATAACGTTTTCAAGGTCCTGCATTTTCGCTCATGTAAGCATCTGCTATTTAGAAGATTCGATGTTCTAATATAGACCTGGAAGTTAGATGGCTGGTAGATAGACATATAGATAGATAGATAGATAGATAGATAGATAGATAGATAGATAGATAGATAAAGTGAAACAGGACTGGTTATTAGTTCCTTTTATTATCTCAATTCAGACAGACCTGAGACTTTTCATGAATGGGTAAAGTGTTTAGAGGTATCAAAGAAAGTGGGAGAGAGAGAATAATTACAGGCGGCATTTTCAGTGTGTTGCTGGGCTCCAAAGGGGGATAGGACATTTGGAGCAGTTGAATTTCATTGATAGAGTCAAAAAACACTAGTAGAGGGGATGAAACAAGTAAGATTGTTTAATGTATAACAAGAACTACAACCAGGAGTGTAAGTGTTTACTTTTCTGAGGTGTGAAACAAAACAAGCAATTAGATTGCATAGGGTTTTGGTGGATATGAAAAATTTTGAGGAAATCATTGCTGTATATTGCAGTGAACAAAACTTGTCAGATTATGCTACTGCTAAGATGAGCTGGAAGCTAGGAAATCAAACATTAGGTGGATGGAAATGGATTTGTTGTGACAATATTAGATCTATACAGGATATGGCAAGGCTACACCAAAAAGGATGGTACCCATCCACACAGTATTGGAAATTTGGGGAGGAAAATGCTGATCCAATGTATGTGTGGTCGACAGGTGGGGATGTTGCAGCATGATGAAAGGGTGCAAGTGAAATATAAAGTAAATTACTGTGAAGAAAGATACCAGATCAAAATGTAACTGTTTGTCTTTCTGGGGTAAGTAATGGAATAACATGGAATAAAGATGAAAGACTAGAACTTCAACTGCTTGCCAGGGAAGTGAAAAGAATGATAGCTAAGGTATGGAAAGGTGAGAGTCTGGAAATTTACACAGAAGGAAGAGCTAAGATCTGGTTTCAGAAACAATGAAGAGGCATCCACAATGACTAACATGATGAAAATTGGGCTTAAAAAATTGTTAGACAGTCAAGTAATGTCACAATAGTGAGTGATGCAACAGGAGTAATGATAGCTATAGTGGTAAAGGAGTTTATTTATTTATTTATTTAGTTGTTGGGATTTGTTAACCAGGAAAGTCCACTGGGCCGAACCGAGCCCATTTTCAGTGGAGGCCCAGGGAGAAAAGCTCCACAAAGAAAATACAAAGTATCTAATACAACAGCAAATCTATATAAAAACAAAAGCAGAATGTAATATAAAGCAAGAGGTGAAAAGTTTCTCAGGAATTACAAAGGAGTATCTAATACAATACAAGTCATAAATTCAGAAAAGTACAATCTAATAGAAGAAAACAATATTAAGCAGAAGAATCATTCATAAGAATTATAAATGAGAGTCTCATACAGCTGAATTATTACATTTCAGAAGAGTTAAGTTAGGTTAAGTTAAGTTAAGGGATTGTTATTGATAAGTGCAGATATAGCAAATGTTGGGGGTATGTTTCCTAAAATTGAAGGGTGGAGAGATGTAGCACCCAGAACTTTGAATCTGGTATTGATGCAGCATGAAATATGTAAGGGAGAAACTTTGGGGAGGAAATGTCATAGCCCAGTTTATGGGAGGGGGGGTGTATGAGAATATGATCGAGGACTGAATGAGTAGAGAAACAAATAAATTATGTCTATTGAATTATGATAAATGACATATTGCGGTTATCAGTACAATGAAAAATAGGTTGTATAATTTGGAAGCAGTTGTGAAATGTATATTATAGGTGAAAGTGTCTATGTAAATTAGTATTGCTGAAAATTATCTTGCATATCAAATAAAAGATAAAAAATTTAGTAGATAATGACAATACAAAGACAGAATTGTTATTGTTTCAAATAATCTGTCTCATCCAAGTAAATGTAGTATAAACAAATAGCATAAATGACATTAAAACATTCTACAACAATTATTTATTAATACGTGCATATTTCAACACTTCTTTTTACCATTTTAAACCGGAATGTTGTCAGTTCCTGCATTGCATAATTATTGTTTGCTGTAAGGAATAACTGGTTCAAGTCATATTGGTCCATATTGATTGACTCTTAATTTTTTAGGGCAGTGTGCCCTAAAGTCATTGTATACCTTGCACTCTACAAGTGCATCACAGTGGACACATGGGTGAATGGGCAAGTATGTTGACGAATCCATTCAAATGTGTGCTGGGGGGGTTGATTTTCATTGGTGGCCACTGTGTGTGTGTGTGTGTGTGTGTGTGTGTGTGTGTGTGTGTGTGTGTGTGTGTGTGTGTGTGTGTGTGTGTGTGTGTGTGCGTGTGTGCCTGTGTGTGCGTGTGTGTGTGTGTGTGTGTGTGTGTGTGTGTGTGTGTGTGTGTGTGTGTGTGTGTGTGTGTGTAAATGTCTGAATGGGTTTGTGTGTATGTGTGGGGGAATGTCTAGGCATGGGTTGCATGGTTTGCCATTGTACATTACTGCCGCACAGGGATGACAGCACTAATGGTAGAAAATGTGATTCACAGACATGTAAATGAGCTGATAGTGAGGTCTACTTCACTGCCATTAAAGCTCTCTCCAAATCATATTTTTCATGGCTCTCATAAATTGACCTACCTGTGATAAGCAATTTATGCCAGTACAAGTGAATTTTCAGAATCCTGAGGTATATCTCTAAATTGCATCTTACTTGTTAAGCATATATTAAATCTTTATTTGAATCTTAACCATTCAGTATTAAACTATTAATTCATAGAAATGAAACTATGTAGTTCTAATGAAAACTGTCATTGTGGTATCTTCATTATTGGGGTTCTATTTATATTTACCAAATACTTACATTATTTCAGCTGTCTTTACATTAGATTATTAATTAAATATGTAACTACAAGAAATCCACATAGTCCATACAAAATAAACACCAAACAACTATGTGAAGAATACTAAGGAATGTAGAGGCACGGGGTGCGGCTTGGTTGAAAGTTAAAACATTTATTTAAAACATTACAAGTTAAGCGCTTTCATCTAAAAAATATAGACTTCATCAGAACAAATACAATTAATCAATTAAGATTTAAATACTTTAACATCACCAATCACAATTCCTCATTATCTAATTACATTATTCATGAGATGATGTCACATCACCATTCATATTAAAAAAAAAAAAAAAATATATATATATATATATATATATATATATATATATATATATATATATAAAGCTCTATTTTAATAAATCCTGGCTTCAATAACAGGTTTAATGGGGATATGATCATTAATACCTGGTGGAGTTGTGGCATTCAAAAGAATCTGCCACCTAACTTCCTTCTCTTCTAGTAATGCTTTAACATTGCCCCCTCTAATTGGTTTGTTCAACACCTCTAATATGGCAGATTTAAAGGTGGAACATCTATCACTATCTCTAATATGCCTATATAAGGCATTGTTTCCATCCTCTTTCCTAATGGTGTACAGATGGTCATAAATTCTACATCTTAGATGCCTCCCAGTCTTTCCCACATAAAAACTGGGACACCCATTACACTTAGCGAGATATATCACATTTTACGTCTGACAATTCCCCTTCTTATATCTCAATACAGTGTGATCCTTGTTGTCTACTACCAGAGTATTGTTTTCGAAAATTACATGGCATTTGGTTGCAATGTCCACACTTGGTGGTACCACTCATATTGGACTGAATAATATGACTTCGGTTCTCAAATTTCCTTTTAAGGTTGCAACCTATCCTGGGAACAAATTTCAGTTCATCCCCTACTATTTGGAAAATCTCATTGTCACATTTTAAAATGTTCCAATTGTTTCTAATGATCTTTTTGACATCCCCCGTGAAACCATTGAAGGGTATTACACATGCTCTACTGTATCTAGTGGATGTCAGATCCTCAACTTGATTACTATTCTTAACCATTTCCACCCCCAATAGTGGTTTATATTTATTCCCCCACACACTTCTGACTTAACCTATGGCATCCTCGACTACATATTTTGGATATCATCTCTCCAAAAACAGGGTACCAATGTATTCCAGTTCTTGGACCATATCCTGATATTTTGAGGTCATACAAGCAGCTCGTATACATTGTCCCTTGACAATGTTTTTCTTTTGCCTACGTGGATGACAACTGGAATACTCCAAGTAGGTATTGCTAAAGGTATCCTTCCTGAAAATTCTGGACTAAAATCCACTGTTGGTCAGGGAGATATAAGTATCCAAGTAGGAAATACCTTCACTACTGGTATGATAAGTAAATTTCAAGTAAGGGCTGGACGTGTGTAAGTAATTGACAAACTCAGTAATTCCGTCAGATGTTCCATCCCATAAGATGAAGACATCATCCAGGAATCTAACATAGCTCGTAATATTTTTAAAGCATTCATTATTTAAAATAGTCTCCTCCTCCCAATCCAAAAGGACAAGATTAGCATATATTGGGGCACTGGCTGCCCCCATTGCTACACCTGTGTTTTGTCTACAATATTCGCCTTCAAAGTGGATATAGTTGTGGTCTAACACTATACCCATAAATTCACTGATTAGGGTAATCTTATCCCAATCTAGGTTACTGTATTTCCTGATGCTGCTAACAAACCTTTCCATCCCTTCATCTCTGGGGATACAGGAAAATAAGTCAACAGTATCTATGGTAACCAATGTCAAACCTTCCTTCCATAATGAGGGTTTCAACCGACAGAGAAAATCCCAAGAATCCTTGACAATGTGGTTCACTCTACCATATATTGGCTTGAACCAAGAATCCACTACCCTTCCAAAGGGAAAGGTTTTGGATTTTCTCCCTGATATAATCGGCCTGAAAGGAGGGTGGGCCATATTCTTATGAATTTTGGGAATGCCTACTATGGTGGCCAAGATGGGAAATTCTACTTTGAGGAATCTATATAATTCCCTATCAATTCTGCCTTCCACCAGGTATTCTTCTAAGGATGAGTCAGTTCGTTGGTGAACTATATTAGCTTCATTGACTGAAGATATATAGGCTCATAGGTTCATAGGTAGGTAATAGGCTATCAGCCCAAGGGCCTACATAAGCCTAGCCAACAAGGTTCCCTGGCTTATGCCACGCAAGAAAGTTATTTTACTGTGCCGCTGTCGAGCAGAGACAGAGAAGTGATCCCCGGGGTGTATTTCCTATTTCCCATCAACTCATCAAGATTTTTCTTGAAGAGTGCTAATGAAGAACTTTGCTTGACATAGATGGGTAGCCTGTTCCAGAGTATGGGAAGTCTCTGGGACAGGAATCCATCCCTCCAGCACGTCCTGTTTATTGTGGTGACAAGGTTTAGGTCCCTAGAGTGTGTAGCTCGGAGGGATTGGGATTTCTTTAGCTGTAGCATGTCTAACAGCTCTGCTTTATATGTTAGGCAGAGATCACCACGGAGTAGGCGATATGCTATGGAGTAAAGCTGGAGTTTTTTGAGGCAGTCAGTGTAGGGCATTTGTTTGAGGCCAGTAATCCTCTTTGTGAGGTACTTCTGTGGCCTTTCCAGCTGCTGCAGATGTCTTGTGAGGTACATTCCAAAAGGGGCATTGTACTCTATAATGGGTCTAATTAGTGTCGTGTAGAGGGGAACAATGACCTCTTTTTTCCTGGATGAGAACCCTTTTATGATGAGGTGTGCCATGTAGAAAGACTTCCTGACTACTGTGGTGATGTGACTATCAAAGGATAGACTACTGTCCACCTGGGTCCCAAGGTCTCTTATCACGCATTTGGTGTTAAGTAGATTGCTGCCTATGTGGTAGTTCATGGGTACAGAGTTTTTACCAAAGGGAATAACACTGCACTTTTTGGCATTGAGTTTGAGACCATGGCTCTGACACCAGGCATCTGTCTCAGCGAGGGCCTTCTGTAGGATGTCCACATCATTTGGGGACTTGACTATGGCTCCTAGTTTGCAGTCATCTGCGAACTTCATTAGCCAGAGACCTTCTGTGTTAGCCTATACTTCAGAAAAGTAGACACCAAACAGGAGAGGTCCCAGGACGGAACCCTGTGGTACTCCACTTGTCACTGCTTTGAGGTCAGATTTGGAGTCTGCAACTTTTACAGTGTGGGTTCTGTCAGTGAGCCAGTTGGCAACCCATCTTGTGATGTAGGGATTTATACCTAGTTTACTGAGTTTAGCTATAATTCCAGAATGGGGGATGGTGTCAAAAGCCTTGGCGAGGTCAAGATAGGCTGTGTGAACCACCTTACCCTCATCTACGTCTTTGGTGACTGCCTCAAAGAAGTCGATCAGGTTCAGGAGGCATGATCTGCCTTTCACAAACCCGAACTGGATGGGATCCAAAGTTTGAAGGTTACAAATGTCTTTGTTTATGAGTTCCATGATGATACGTTCCATGGCATTGCAGACCAGGCTCGTCAGGCTAATAGGTCGATGATTCCCGAGATCAGTGTTGGCTCCCCCTTTGTGGAGTGGGATAACTGTTGCTGTGCACCATTCAGTGGCCACAAAGCCTGATGCGAGGCTATTATTAAACATGGTGCTTAAGTGGGGAGCCAGTTTGTTCTGAAGTTCATGTAAAATGCAGCCTAGGATGTTGTCTGGTCCCATGGATGCTGTGTTTTTGGCTTTAGAGAGTGCAGCTTTTACCTGCTTAGTTGGGATTACAGGGACTCTGCATTCTTCCTGTATAGATATGGGCCCTTTAGGGGGTGAGAGGGGGGTAAAGTTAGCACTGAACCTATCTGCCAGGATGTTGGCAATATCAGTTGGTTCTGTAATTTTCTTGCCTTTGTGTTGTAACTCAGAGCAGATCTGGGTGTTGCCATCGAGATTCTTGACATAGCTATAGAATGCTTTGTGGTTGTCATTGGAATTAGTGGCAAATTTGTTTTCGTAGCTAGCTTTGGAGGATCTTATAAGGGATCTCTGCTTCTTACTGAGGCTGACCAGGGAGCTCCTCCACTCATGGGATTTTACTCTCTTTTGCAACAGTTTCTTCCTTCTATTGTACAGTTTATTTATGGCAGGGGACCACCAGATTGGCTTCCTTTTTTTGGAGGATCGCGTCTTGGTTCTGTTTGGGATAGCACGATCCATGCACTCGTGTAAGTGCTTATAGAGTGAATTTGTGTAGGATTCAGTAGTTGTAACTGTATTGTCCATCTGCATGGGTGTCATGAAGTTCACCACTTCTGTCTTAAGAAGCATGAAGTTGGCTTTGGAGAAATTTTTTACTGTGGTTTCCTTAATGGGGGGATGGAGGCAGGATGTGGATATCAAGGGTGATTAGCTTAATGTCAGATCGGACCAATGAGGAGTTGGCTTCAGGTGTGGAACACTGGTCACTCAAGTTGGTAATGACTAGGTCTAGGATATTGTTGCCCCTGGTGGGGGTATGGATAAGTTGATCCAGGGCATCATGAATTCCAGAAAGCGTTGAGCTAAGGAGTTGGTACACGAGTAGTTTTCCCAATTAATGGTGGGGTAGCTGAAGTCGCCCATTATTAGAGTGTTTGGTTGAACCCTAATATTTTCCAGTACATCAAGAAAAGAGGAGTGAGAATCCTGGGGCATGGTGGGGATCTGCAGCAAGCTACAATTTGGATTGCAGTTTTGCCCGGAGTTAGTTGCACTTGGATAACCTTGGATGTATTATGCTGAGCATCTAGCCTGGAGGTGTGGATATCCTTAATGAATATGGACACATCTCCACCTTTCGTGTTTCGGTCCAGGTTACATGGCCGAAAAGTGTGATATGAGTTATAGCCTGGTAGTGCAGTGGTGCTCTCTGGAGCCTAGAACCAAGTCTCAGTCACTGCAAAGATATCGATGTTCTCCATTTTAAGGAGTGCCTCGAGTGAGTGCATTTTGAGATTTAGACTTCTAGCATTGAGTAGCATTACCCTCAGTTGTTGCTTGCCTGTTCCTGTTATGGTGCTGAATTTATTATTTGAACCTTGCCTAGAAAAGGCACTATGGGGCAGCAAGATTCTTAGCCAGTATCTGGAATCCCAAGGGTGACAGGTGCAGGCCATCTGTGGCAAAGCATCATGGTCTGTCGACCATGTCATCTCAAGCAGACAGATACTGGATCCCCTTAGAATGACACCAGAAGCTTAGTCAATTGTTGAAGTCAATCATTTTGTCCTTGTACTGCGGTATCATTCTGGGTGATGGCAGAATGCTACTCAGGGCTAGGGTCATACCTGCCTGGGCTACAAGATCGGAGAGCTCTTCCATGTTTCTTTTCATGTAGTCCAGGGAGGTACGTCTCAGGTCATTCACACCAACATGGAAAATGACAGAGTCATATTTGTACTTGTTGTGGAGTGACCTGAGTGCATAGGTTATGTGGCAGATTCTGGCACCCGACAGGCAGCTGACAGTAACCTTCTCCTTGTTTAGCCTGGTGAGTGGGTCATCAGTGTGCCTGACTGTAGAGTCGCCTATGACTAGTGTGTTGGGTACGTTGTTTTGCCTTATTGGCTGCGGTTGAGTGGCACACTGAGTCTGTAGGCTATGTGTCATTATTTGGGTTGTGTTGGGGGATGGAGGTTGCTTGTGTTTCTGCTTTGGAAGTCTCTGTTGCTTAGACAGATTATTATTGAGAATGTCAATATCAAGGTGCAGGCACTCCATGACTATCGAAGCCAACCATCAACCAAAAAAAGCAAAAAATCAATAAAAAAAAAATTTTATATATAAAAAATGTTTTATTGATTTTTTTGCTTTTTTTTGGTTGATGGTTGGCTTCGATAGTCATGGAGTACCTGCACCTTGATATTGACATTTTTCGTTTGGGGACATAGCAGATACCTTACCCTGAGAGATCTCTGTTTATAGATTATTATTGAGAGCCTACACAAATGTTTTTGTGTTACTATGTGTGGATTTTGGTAGTGTAGATTTAGTGAGACTATGTGATCAATGTGATGTGGTGCAAATGTTTACCTTCTCCTCATGACTGTCAAGTTCAGTCTTGGTTGGAGATAGCTTTATATCCAGTTTGGCTAGATAAGTGCATCTCTCACAGGTTGTAGTGTTGGGTGGTAGGAGGAGAGGGTTGTCTGTGTACATGAGGCAATGTCTACATTGCCTCAAGATGCTCATATTCATCAGATAAACAGGAGAGAACACTGGGAGCTGACCCTTAGACATGCCTGAATAAAAAATTATTTTCCTCTAGATAAGTGAGGAAAGTGAGTACAAGAGCTGTTTTTCTCTAAGCAAGTGAGAAAAGTAAGTACAAAAACTGTTTTCCTCTAGGTAATGAGGAAGATTGAGTGTTATAGTAATTAGTAGCTTATTTAGTGCTTAACAAGTTCTGAACAAGTGCTTAGCATGAATAAGCAAATTTAAGTGTTAAAACTAAGAATCTGTATCTGCACTAGATGAGTTACAGGACAGAAGCAAGTGCAAAATGCAGGCTTTCAAATCAGAAAGTTGAGAGAGATGGAAGAGATTGTCCAAATGGCCAATAACTACAATTTCTGGGCCAGAACCACTACTTATGTGGTAGACAGGTTACCTAGTGCTTACCACTCCCACTGATAAGCTAGTAGGCTTCCCTCCAACACAGAAAGGATTGGGGGGCTCAGAAGCTTACATACAGTCCTGGATACAGCAAATCTGTATCTGGAACACTAGCTACAGGAAAGGTAGGAAACATGCTTACAGATTTTTCTGTTTTTTTTTTTTTTTTTTACAGAAAGGTAGCAAAAACAGTAGTAAAAACAATTCACATGCAGTGCAAGCTAGCACACTTGAGTATGTAGCAGTATTAGACCAAACACAGTTTAAAAAATGCAATTAAACTAAAAAGGACTAAAAGCAAGTGCAGAAAGAGTTTATTAGGTAGAATGTGGTAAAGAGATGGGACTGGGGGAGTGTCCCAGATCAAATCTACAGTGGGGCGTGCAACAGCAAAAGCCACCAAATTTAAACTACAAACCAATCAATATTTATCTGCAGTATCATATTTATCTGCATCCTGTAAAATAGAATGCATCTCATTCAGGTAATCATTGGTATCGAATAATACCACTCCCCCTCCCTTGTCTGGCTTCATAATCCTAATGTTGTTATTGTAACATAACTCTCTTAATAATTAATGTTTCTTTCTTTTGAGATTATAATAAATCCCAACTTTTTTACATGCACCTTGATATTGATATAATTGGTCAGTTACTACTTTTTCAAAACTGGCCGACACGGGATGGAGTGGTGGTGTGAAGATGCTTCTTTTTTTCAACTGTAGATCTGACGTATTCCCTTCTGCACCTTTAAAAAACACAGCCAAATTCAATTTCCTTAAAAAATCATTTAAATTCTATAATGTTATCAACAATGTTGAATCTGGTGTTAGGGACAAATTTGATGCCCTTCTGAAATAAAGATAAATTTCATGTTCCAATTGCAAAGAGGTGTAGTTATAAATATAAAAATTCCCCTTCCCATATTTAACTTCATTGTATTGCCCAATACTATCTACATTGGAATCTTCTACAAATACCCCCTGTTTTGCTTGTGTGATGGTGAATGGAGTACCCTTGGATTGTTCCCCTTCATCCTTTGGGGTTCTCGCCACTGCATCTCTTTCTCTAAAAAAGGGGAGAACTCTTGCTGTCCAGGCTGGGGACGTATGGTATAATCCCTAGTTTGCTTGTATAGGTCCGCATGGACCCTAGACTTTTTTGCCTCACCCTTCTTTCAATTATAAGCTTTCCCTTCTTTGTATTGGTTCAAATCCCTTTTAAGTTTAGCACATTTCCTAATGAAGATTTTATTGTTGTCAGCTTCTGCATACTCAAACTGTTTTTCATATAATGTTGTCCATTGACCAAACATAAGATCTTGAGTTATACAGTCGTTGAGTATTTCTACCTCCTTCAGCATTTTGCACAATTTACTATCATTACATTTAATAATAAACTACATGAAACAACATCCAAAGCTATCAAATAATTGATTGCATCCAGCTTCAAGTTCCTCGTTCATGTCGATACCCCTGGGCTTTTTAAAAAACCGAAGCCTCATGGGAACAGTTTTAAGTTCAATGCAACGATTCAAATATGAATTTTCAAGCTGTATGCCTTTAATAATGTTAAGCTTTTTACCAAAGTTGTAAATCATAACCTTTAGGGTGCCATCACGTTGTTGAAAATGAATATATTTTTCTAGCACTCTAGAGTCAGAAAACTGAAATGCCTTTACATTGTTAAGAAAACAATCAAGTCCCCTGTTGTTACCAGCTGTATTATTATTCACATTATTGTCCAATAGGGTTCCGCAGTGGTAAAGTGGTAGCATTGTTATCTCACAGCAAGAGGTTCTCCCGTTCAATTCTCAGCTTGGCTTGGGAGTGCCTTCTGTGTGGAGTCTGCATGTCCTCCCCGCGGTTGGGTAGCATTGGATAGACATGCGTACGTAAATGGGCGTGCCTTCATTGAAGGTTGAGCATCAAGCTGGCACCTCGGCATTTCGTAAAAAAAATCTACTGCCAATCATTAGCCAACCGGAGTTCCGCTGTGGAGACCCCTTAGTGGGGAAAAGCCGAAAAACAAACAACAACAACTTTCCCTGAGTTGGAAATGGGAAATTCAGAGACAGTACCTTGATTAAGCTGGTTTTCAACAACTGAATAAGTTTTTTTGGGCACCGTCCTTTTAGGTCTTGCTCCAAACATAAAAGTCTTGTCCTCCGTACCATTGCCTGGCTTAGCGGGTCCTGCCTTCAAGTCCTCCTGCCCACATTCCTGGCATGCTACAATACCATTGGAAGGTCCAGTAATGTTGGGGGTACTTGTAGGACTTGTACCTTGCCCATTCAGGAAGGAATAACCTGCGGCACTCCTGGGGGTAATGCGCGATGACATCATCCATTCCTGCGTCCCCTCACCGGGTCTAGCAGATTGACTGCATACTTCAATGAGCCATGTTAATTCCATATTTAATTAAATATGTGTTAAGAGTTCTATATTGTTTCTTTCAAATTTATGTTTATGTCTACTTTGTGCTTTGGTCCTGTATTAAAAGAAAAGAAAAACTAAAAATGATAACAATGGCTCTACTTTTAGATCACATTCTAGATCCTTAAGTTCACTGATAATCCCATAGCCAATTTCTCTGCATGTACATCTCAAATAAGCAATTCCAGAAATCGGTCCTTTTATCTGACCATTTAATAATGTTAAATTATCCTTTTTCTATAATTTTCTATAATTTAATAGTTCAGGACCCGCGGTGGTGGTGCTGCGATAGTGTTGTCGCCTCACAGTAAGACGCTGTCTGGTTCAATTTTCAGCTAGAGCATCTTCTGCATGGAGACATGCGTGAATGGGGGTACCTTTGTTGAAGGTTGTGTGTCAGGGCTGGTAACTCGGCATGTAAAAATCAACTACCAATCATTAGCGGACCGGAGTTCCACTGTGGCGACCCCTAACTGGGAAAAGCCAAAAGACACAACAACAACACTTCCATAATTGTTTACTTTACAGTCTTTGAAAGCCTTGCTTTTTGCCTTGATAGCATTTAACCTTGAATAAAATGTAGCTATTGTGTTCATACCTGTTTGAATAATAAGTAAAAGATGCTGTATTTTAACCTATAATTCATACTAGAGCTACTGAAAATATCTTGCATGTCTCTACAATCATCTCCTCTATTTATTTTTTGTTTAGTTTACAAGGATGGAAAGAAAAAATATAAGCTCACTTTGCCTTTGTATTCAATTTCTATCACGGTCCAATATTCTTTGACTTGAGCTTGTATTATTTTATTTAATGTTCTAAAACTTTGGTTGCATTACCATTTTCATTATATCTGCTAGTGTTCATCCCATATATGGATTAATTTTAAAAGAAAGAAAAAGTCATCAGTACAACTAGTCCATATTCCTTTTAGACAAACGATGTTAAATTGCTTTAAAATTAGCATGCAAGTCATTATCTTTTCTTCAATCCGTTACAATTCCAGGTAAGAAAACAAATTTTATTTATTGATCTAGCCAGTTCAGGTCATCTATCTCAATTTCATTGTTTTAGGTGTTTTATCCAAATAACAATGCTTATGCCAATGTCATCAGCATTATTCAATATTTCAGCAATCTTCTGACATCATACTTTGTCATACCATCAATCAGTTTTTGTGGCACAATTATTTCTTTTAACTCTTTTGATCTTATTCAAATACATATGTCTTTTTAACATAATATTGCAAAGCCACAAGTCCCACACAACTAATTCATGCTAACATTAATTCTAACCTTAACACTGTCCCAGCCCTCAGCCCTGTATGTTACCATAGAAAACCCGTTTCTATAACAGTGCCACTGTTCAGAAAATCACTGTTCTATTGTACTGCTATGGTTCTGAGTTTTTTTGTCGGCTTTGTTTTAGTTTTGTTGCTTTTGGGATTTATTTACTATGTGGTTTAGATTTTTTTGCTAGCATTGTGAATTGTTTATTGTGATCTGTTGATATTATGAACCTTTAGTATTTTCAGTGTCAGTGTTTTGATATATTTTATATATATATATATATATATATATATATATATAAATACATAGAGAAGTGGATTTATTATTTATATATTAATATACAAACACGCACACACATAACAACAGTAAGTTGAATAACAGATCCAAAACAAAGGTGGAACAACTTGTGTGAAAAAAAAACAAAGAACAAATGCACAATGCTAGAACAGTAAATTGACAACCACAAAGACATACAAGGATACAGTTAGTCATAAAATTATTAAAAAATGTTTTAGAGATTTAGTCTGCGTTAAATATGGACTTCATTAGAACAATACAAATAAATCAAACTTTGACTTAAATAATGAGCCATTCTTTACATGATCAACTAAAGCAAACAGCAAACACATTTTAAAGTGCAATTGCAGAAAAAATGGTCTCATGTTCTCTTTCTTATTAGCTCATCTTGCCTGTCCTCCCACTCTGGTAGGCTCTACACAGAACTGCACTCTCTGTACTTCCTTACTCTTTAATTTCCTCTTTGGTGTTTTTACTTTATCTACAATTAATTTAATTAAGTGATAACATACTACAACCAGTTCTTATATTTGAAATTGCCAGGATTAAAGAAAATGGTTTGATGATCTGCCCTTTTCCCTCATTCTAACAATTAATGACAGTGAAATTCCTATCACATTAGCTCATGTGCAGCCTTCCATTTTGTATGCTGGTAGTACTGCTTCTCAGCTTTACTGTTTGCATCAGTCAAGATGTTCCCAGTTACTAACAATTTCTAAATTTATGAAAATCATACCATATTAAATATTCACTGGCTCCCACCCCTGTATTAATATTATGTAGTGAATATGTAGCGATGTTCTTATCTGCATGTCTTAATCTTTTAAACGTGAATACACATTCACCTTCTGTTTATTTATTTATTCATTCATTTGTGTCTGTATTTATTTATTTTTATTTGTTGATCAAGAATGCTCTGACTTAGCTAAAAAGTTCCTTCAGTGGAGCCCCAAGAGAAAAGTGCCACAGTTGCACAACAGATGTAACAAAAAAATCAACTGCACATGGACATTCTTGAATGCATATATAAAATAATTATAAAATACATCAGTAATGAAGGTTACAAATAAATACATTGAAAGTATATGTCAACAATTAAATATAATGCTAAGAATGTAGATAGTATAGTGGATAAAGGAGGTATAGAAAAAGTGGGAGAATCTAGGATGGGCAAAGGGCGGAGATTGTCACTATACTTGGTATCCTACAAAATACTAAGAGGTGATATATGTCTGGCATACAAAGCATCTTCCAAACCATGCACATCAGCAAGTCAAATGGCATCAGAAATCCTCATTCTAGGAATCTAAGCCTCTTATACAACATCAGCAGAACAGTTGAGGAGCAGGTATATTTTGCAGAAAATACTGCTGCTGTGGAACTTACTCCCCATTGACATAAAGCAAAACTTATTTCTGTCCATATTCAAGTGCAATGTAGATAAACGAATGGGAAGCAGGACTTCCCCTTGTACTACTAATGGACAAAGGCAGCTCCTAAATGCTTTATCCCATGCATGGGTCCTCTCAAATTATCTATGGTATAATCCCAGTTATTCTCATTAGGAGTAATATATAATTATCAGATTTTGTATGGGTAAGGCTAATCTATAACCAAATGGGCATGCTATTTTATGCATATAAAGGGAAACTGGTATGGCTTAAAATGGCCTGCAGGGGCAGCTAGCCTTGGATTTATGTACCTATGAACGTACAAATTTATAGGATTGACAGATATGATATTTAGGTACAAAGACCTGTCCAAGTTGAAGTTAGGTAGATTTTGAGATTGCGCAAAAGTATTGTATGTTTTCTTTCATGTCTAAGATCAGAGGAAATGTATTTCCACAGCTTGGCTACATGAACAAAGTATAAAAAAGGCCATCAACGTGGTTGTTTGATTTGACAGCTTCCAAGAGGCTTTTTGTCTGAGATCTTAGATCTCTGCAAGGCATATATTTTGTAAGTAAATTAAAGATTAGTGGGCATCTGCTGGGTTCATATAGTATTTTTGTGTGGTTTTTAACTAAGTAAATGTTTTAAAGGGTGTTTTAGCTCTAACTAATTATAATTTAAAGTGCTTTAAAATTGTGAGTTTTGTTGGAGATATTAACACTATATTTTTCAGTTTTATCATATATTTGTTCCAGGCTATATAGGTGATTTTTTTAAATATTAGTATGGCTGGTGGGTGCATAAAATGATGAAGATAGTAACAGAGTTTTGGGCTGCATTTACTTGTGCTGTTCCTGTTTAGTAGTGCTTTGATTTGTATAACTTACCAATCTTTTTATGAGTTTTTTGAAGTTGCAGTGTCAATATGTTTTTTGAAAGATAATTTATCAATGTACATAAATATTTGTACAAGTCATCTGTTATTTTGTGGAAATAAGAGATATTTCACTAGAGCCAAATATGAGTAGTTTAGGTTTATTGACATTTGACAAAAGATTTGACTTTTTAAGCTAGTATTCTATAATTTGAGGGGTAAGTCATGTGGAAGGAGCAATGACTGAGGGAGTTAGTGCATATAAGAGTGTTTTAATGTGACAAAAGGCATTTTGCCATGCCTGTTATTAACAAAGATACTGAATGGAACTGGTAAGTATTAAGCCTGGTGCAACACCTATATCATTTCGTAGAAAAATAAAAACTTCATGGGACCATTTTATTACTTATTGTCATTTAGACAGCTATGTTTTAAACCATTATCATGCACTGTGTGCTAGATACTTACTAACTAACCTTTTATAAAAGGAGAGTGTGGGAAAATAGCGGCAGTGGAAAAAAAGTTGTTTCTACTGTGATTAATAATATGTAAGAAGTATAAAGGAGCAGTTTCAGTGCTGAATTCTGATCAAAAACAATATTGTTGTTTGTCTTTTCGGCTTTTCTCGCCACATCAGAACTCTGGTCCACTAATGATTGGTAGTAGTTTTTTTATGGTGCTGAGATGCCAGCCCAATGCCCAACCTTCAGCGAAGGCATGCCCATTTATGCATGTCTTTCGGAGGCCATTCGACCATGGGGAGGACATGCAGACTCATACAGTGATGTAGCAGCTGCTTTTATATACATTTCAGATATTTTAGATATGTTTTTGATTATAGCATTTATAATTAAAACTTTTGAATATCTAAACTGCTGTATGTCATTAATCTGTGAAACGGATTTAATGTATTAATAAAGCTCATCATATCACTGCTAGTACTAAAGTTTCTTGTTCCAGCTTTTTATTAAACTGTTTAACACATAAGATGAATGCAACCATCTTATGTACGAGTGCAAACTCAGTTAATACATTATAAGCTAACTTTAGAAGTCCATTATCTCTTCCTTTTAATTAACAGTTTTCTTTTATTTTGTTGAGGATTTACTCATCTCATTTTGTCACGTCTATCTTCTCCTGCTCTCTACAAATTCTGTACACCTTCTTAGGATTTGAAATGTCCAACACTTACCTCCTGTCTTCACAAAAAATGCTGGATCAGGGATCTGGAGCAGTTAGGACATCTGCTGGAAATACTGCAGCCCAATAGACTCTGCATGTTTGTCTTGTTATTTGTAAGCTCTTGAACTGATGGTGGAATGTTTGTAGGTGTAAATGTTTCCTGATGATGCAGTTTCTTCCATCTGTTACCTTCTTTTACTTCCTGTCACTGTCCCTACTATTGTCTTGCAATACAAACAAATTGTGATTGTTCCTTTTTTGATTCTGTCTTTTCACAGGTGATTGTCTAATTTTGCTTTTTTATTGATTATTTTCTTAACAATATGTGCACTTTTGGGTAATCTCACCTTCTTTTTGGCTAATATTCTTTGTTCTCTGATTGTAATCTAATGAATTTATGGACTGGTTGGATAGTCTCACCTTTCCAGAGAGGTTGATCATATCTTTCATAGAAGAATAAAAACTTGGGATGAATTTTTGGATATGCTAAATATCTTCAAGGAAGATGTTTCCTCTTTCAGTGACACCCTTCAGCCTAGCATAGCAGGAAGTCAGTAGGACTCCTCCGGCAAACTTAATGCTTCCATGGAGTGGATGAAGCCTTGTTTTCATTTAAGCAACAAGTAAGAGAAATGTTTAGTCATTTTAATTACAAAATCTTGATATATAATTTATTTTAAGATTTGTTACACATTATTTAGGCAGAAGTAGAGAAGGGTAACTACATGACATGGAACAGTGCTAAATACCTGATTATCCTGTGAACTATTTACTTTTAGTACCTTTTTTGGAAAATTCAATTATTCTGCAATTCATTCTGATATATTGTTTATTTATTTACCATCTTGAATCTTTAAGTTGCCTAGCTTTTCACAGTGCTCTGCTTGCCTATCTTTCTCTCTCTCTCTCTCTCTTTCACTCTGTAATTTTCCAATTTTATTTATTTTGATATCATTGTATCCACACTGAGTCGCTAGTTCAAAACTTGAATGTCACTTTCAAAAATCTGTATTTTAATTGGAGGGTTTTGTAGTTTTGCATTGTGTTGCTTCAAATTGGTCTTAACTGACCCCATCAGTGCTCTGCCAGCCTGGAGATTTTCTGGAACAGCATATATACATATATATATATATATATATATATGGATCTATCTTACTACGTCGACAAGTCAGAACGCCGACAGCGAGAACACCGACGCCAGAAGATCGAAAACGGAGAAGACCGACGGATCAAAACCCCGACGCTGAGAACATCGACATGGGAAAAGGCTGTGTATGTATGCGGTAGTGACGGACGTTAGGGTGCGAGTAAGGTAAGTGTGCGACTGTGATAGTTTGTGGGTTAGGGGCGGGTTAAGTGAGTTAGGGTTAGGGCGCGGGCTAGGTAAGTGTGCGACTGTGATAGTTTGTGGGTTAGGGGGGTTAAGTGAGTTAGGGTTAGAGGCGGGCTAGGTAAGTGTCGACTGTGATAGTTTGTGGGTTAGGGGCGGGTTAAGTGAGTTAGGGTTAGAGGCGGGCTAGGTAAGTGTGCGACTGTGATAGTTTGTGGGTTAGGGGCGGGTTAAGTGAGTTAGGGTTAGAGCTGGTTAGGTGAGTGTGCGATAGTGGCGGACCTTAGGGTTAGGGTTTGGGTTAAGGTTGTAGGTAGTTGTGTATGTGAGGTTTAGTGTTGGTTTGTAAGGATTTTGGTGTGCTTGTGTTGTGTGTGTGCTTTTGGACCGGGGATTTGTTTTGTTTGTTGCTTGTTGGGATTATGGTGTGTCGGGCATGTGAGGTTTCGTGTTTGTGAAATGTCGGTTATGTGGTGTCGGTGATTTTGTTGTCGGCGTTTTGACTTGTCGACGTAGTAAGATAGATCCATACATATATATATATATACATATATATATATATATATATATATATATATATATATATATATATATATATATATATATATATATGTAGTCATCTATTGTTCTGCTTCTAAATATTGTTATTAGGTGTTGTATACTTACTCCATGCTTCACTGATTTTTTTTTTTTTTTGAGGGATATGTTAAGTTTTACACTGACCTCAGAAAAGAGTTGTTGAGTGAATTTACCATTTGTTGAAGTACAGGCCCTCTCTGCTTAAAAATATATATATATTCCTCAATACTTAGGAACTGATCTGAACTAACCTTGGCATATGAGTTTATTGATAATAAGGCTGCCCTTCTCACACCATATAGATCACATATACAAAGATAGACAAGAACCTTTGATAACTTTTACTGGAATCATTTCATCTTTAACTCAAGATGCCTTAATTCTGATCTTCAACTCTCTGGCACAGACCAAACCTGCATAAATTCTAAGCCACCTCCAGCATTATGCAACATGTAATAATGAATTAAACCTCTTATATGATATTGTTCCCTGTTCATTAGTGTACACTGTCAGTCAATGTAGTCGAAAGCACACAAGCCTCCTTGTACTTATTTTCTGCATTAATTATAAAGAAATGTTGAAGAAGACTTACGCAGAGTAAATGTAAATGGCAAATGACTGTGTGCTTCTTATTTTTGTGTTGAAAATTATACTGCACAAAAATAATTAGGGGTACTTAAATCTTTTTTATGTTTTTCAGAAAATAATTACATAAGCAAAATTTTACATTGTGTACTGATAACACAGTCTACCATACACATACCTAATTAATGCTATGCTTAAGTAGGAAGAAGACTGCAACCTGCACAAATCAACTTTTTGACTCAAGCATTTCAGTTGTCATACAAAAACAGTGCTGCATTAAGGACAAGAAATGAATGACAAGTAGCTTTTAGTATGCCTAAATGTCTCCTAAAGATTTTTGTTACTATTTCTAATACTTCGCCAGGTGGAACACATTACACTCCTAATAAATTTTCATTAAGATTTAAAATGATAACATGATTGCATGTCGTGGATTTACAAAAGACGTTTTGTCTTCAGACAGTCAGCTACAACGAGCACATCCATCCATGAAATAAAAATTTGTTCTTTGTAAGAAATGTCTGAGCTTTGTTAAGCTGGCAGTGATTTTCAGACTTAAGTTAAATATTACAGGAAACAAATACAATGTTTCCTTTATGAAGAAATGATGCTAACCTTGGACTGATTTTTAAATTAAGAGTCCCATTTAACTTCACAAGTTGTTATGCTTGCCATTTATTAAATGTTTATATAGCTCTATTTTAATATAATGCTGCTGTCCTTCTATAAAAATATAGAATCATGAGCTTTAGAGCTGGCTCAATACTTCCTCCAAAAGGTATAGCTTCACTCTTAAAAACAAAATTAAAAAAAAAATGAACTGGAAATCTCTAGCTCATAATTAACTTATGACCAGACTTTCCTCAAAGAAGTTTTAGCTATCAAACATCTTTTAGTTGCAGGTCAGTGAGTGGTGGGAGTTCATAATATTTCTAGGATATATTTCTCCAACCTCCTTAGGGAATCTCATTACATTCCTGAATGGATCAGAGTGCAAACATAGCAAGGCCAGAGGAAAGCTGCAAACAGGAAGCAAGTGGAAAGTACAGCTAGTAAAATATGCATAAATCAAGATAGGAACGTTTTGCCTATTGGCCAGTTAGCTGCTGTATATCTTATATAAGAACCATTAACTGTTTTTTGAATAACAAGACTGAATCTTTTAATTAGTTGATGTTGTCTTTTCAAAAAGATGCTTTGCCGGTTGCTGATGAGGTACTTGTCACTAAAGTAGATTCAACTATCTGAACATGTCAAAGACATGGTATTTATATTGCATTCCTGTAAAAGACAGGTTCATGTACATGATACCCCTAATGTGTGCATCCATTCACTCCTAGTGCCAGTACTGTTTGTGGCTTGACATTTTCCATTCATAAACTCAGGAAATTGCAATAATTTGTCACTTTTTAGGTTGCTCTATGTGACATGTAGTTGCCCGTAATCATATCCACACATGAAAAAAATCAGGATAATTCACATTACTGTATAACCTTCAATGAATATTTCTTCTCAAAGTAGCAGTATTTTAAGGGTTTATATTGTAACATCGAAGTCTCAAAACTTCGAATGCTACAATATTGAAACCACTACATCGAAAGCGGAAAATAGCGAAGCCGCGGAACATTGAAATCTTGCATAGGGCAAGATTTCGGTGGGCCGTTCCACAGGTCTACTATTTCCTCCACTGTGGTGCGATAGTTACGGACCTCAGGGTTAGGGAGCGGGTTAAGGTAAGTGGATAGGTAGTACTGTTTGTATGGTTTAGTGTAGGGTTAGAAGTAGGGTTTTGTAAAGTGTATGTGTGTGTATTATTTAATTTGTGGTGTGCTTGTGTTGTGTGTGTGTGTTTCTCGGAACAGCAAATTTTTTCCCTGGGAAAAAAAATTGCTGTTCTAAGCATTCAATGTTATCACATTTCGAACTTCCAAGTTTGAGCTTATGGTGTTCGATATTTTGGAAGTTTGATTATATGATATAAACCCGTATTTTAAATCTTATGACATGAAGTATGTCTAATATGCTGCTGCCAGAAAACAAAATTATTTGAACAAAACCTATTTTTTTATATACTTTTTGCTAAGCTTTAAACTATAGCAAAAATGATGCATGGTCCCAGCCTCTGCAAGAAAATGTTAAAGAATCCACCTGGTATGGCAATTTATTCATTACTTGTCTCTGATGTTACCAAAGAATTGAAAGTATTATTTTGAAAATATTCTACAAAAGACGCAAAACTATTATACTTTGAACTGATGTTGCACAGGCTGTAAATGTTTTTATAGTGAACGGGTCAAACGAAAAAGAGCTGGCAACAGAGAGGAGAATGCTAAATGTGACATGTTGTAAGGCAATATAATTGATGACATCATGTGTGGTAACAATCTGCTACAGATAATGCTGGAAACTCAGATTTTTGTGTAGCATAACCAGGTCAGTATAGGGCAAGGTGTATTTGGTACAATATGCAGCTGTTAGCAATTCATACAGACAGTAGACTAGTTAACGGGCACCCTTGATACATAACCATGACATAAGTATACATAGTCAGTAAAAATGATTATAATCCATGACCAATCAAGCAAGCAATAATGACTAACAGGGAATGTGATATTGGGGAAATGCAGCCCACCCAGGGGTGTTGCGAGACCCAACCTGCAGGCAGATGTCCTCTACTTCTTAAAAGGGCATTATTTCCCCAGTGATAAAAAGGCTAGGAGAACTAAGCAGATATGTGCAGTAAGTTTCATTATTCTCCCGAATAACCATAATTTATCCCATGCACATCTGGCTTCCACAGCACACAAGTGGTTCAGTAAAATACTTACGCAAATAAATGTTTTAAACATAGTAAAATATTTCTACTTCCATCTAATGAAAAATGTAACTCATGCACTATTAAATATAAAATCATACTGAACCTCTAAAGCAGGCCACCACATGATGTGACTGTAGTTCTGGTAGCATAACTTCTCACTCCTCCTTTCTAGATATTCCCTGTGGTACTTTCAATATCAGTCAAATTCAATAAAGTCTTCAAGGTCTGTTTCTACTGTGTCAGTAGCACAGGGTTTTAGATTCAGTAAACACCATGTAGATGCACACACTACCGTGCAAACAAGGTAAACTGTGTGGCAAGGCAATTACAGCATAAGCAGCTGAATTGTATGATAATCAACCAGTCCAACATGATGGAGCTATTCAACAAGGTATAAAGCAACCATGTAAACTCAGTGATGGTTTTCCCTGTGAACTGCAAAACCTACTGGAATACAACCATTTAAAGGAGTCTAGACAGAAAGAATGTTAGGGGCTGTTGCCACTTTAATTAATTTTTATGTGCAACAGGCTGAAGTCCGTGTGCTGCTACTGTCAATAGACCTAGGTCAAGAAAGAGAAGAGATTCCAGGCCCCATTTAACTTTTCACAACCTATATGATGTGGAAGTTGTAGAGAGCTATAGGGTGAATAGAAACTCACTGAAGATTCAGAAGAAAGCTTTTACTCCTGTGCTTCAAATGATAAACGTGATGAAAGTTTCGAAATTGCTAATGCTTATTGTAAGCTAGATGCATCTAAATTTTTGGTTAAAAGTCAATTTATGCCACCATCTACACACAAAGGTATACAGAATTTTGCAGCCTTGGTGGATTTTGCAGTAGAATCAGTATACTTAGATTTTATTAATAATAAAAAGTGTGTTAAATTTAATTTAACTAAATTAGAATGGAAAGCATTGCAACAACTTAGTAAAAATGAAGATGTTGTGGTAAAACTGGCAGACAAAGGGAACAAAGTTGTATTAATGCATTTTTCACAGTATATGCAGATGTGTTCTGACCATTTAAAAGATGTTGAAACTTATAAAAAGTGTACTACTAGGGAGTATGAAATAGCTATGCAGAAATTCAAAGATTTATTATAAAAAGGAAAATGGTTGGGATACTTTACTAAGGATGATGTAGATAAAAGATTTAGTATTGATAACTGTGAGATGGCAAAGCTTTGCTGCTTGCCTAAAATACATAAAGATATTTTGCATCCACCAGGTCATCCTATAGTGTTGGCATGCGACTATTTTCTCAATAATACGGGCATATTTTTGCATAATTTTCTTTTGCCATATGTCATTAAACAAAGTTCTTATATTAAAGATAGATTTTATTTTCTAGATAAGGTACTACCCTTGACATAGACTAGAGATATGTATTGGCTAACAGCAGATGTAAAAAGTTTGTATACAAGTATTAGTCACCAGTATGGTTTAGAAGCCTTGCATAACATCTTGGGAGATAGTCCCCTTGCATATTATATTTTGGAATTAGTAGAATTTTGTTTGAAAAACAACTATTTTGAATTTGATAATCAAATATTTCATCAACTAAAGGGCACAGCCATGGGGGCAGCATTTGCTCCTATGTATGCCAATATTATGATGGGATTTTTTTAACTTGAATTTCTGTATCAGAAAGAGTTATTTAAAAAGTATGTAGTCAAATATTATAGATATATTGACAATTTAATTTTTATATGTGAAGGGGGTAAAGATGAAGTGACAAACTTTCTGGATGCTATCCAAGAGAATAGATTCAGGTTGAAATTTGATGGTTTCCAGTTGGGAAACAAAGTGAATTTTTTGGAAATTAGTCTAGAAGGAAGTAAGAGCAGAAAAATTGTTACTAAAGTATATCGGAAATTTGAGGATGGTCTACATTTTTTGGATGCCTCCAGTTGTCATCCTCCCCATCTGAAATCTGGTCCCTATGGAGAACTGATTAGGGTAAGGAGGCTGTATAATAATACAAAAGAAGTAAACAGTGAGTTAGAGAAAACTTCACAATTGTTTATTAAAAGGGGCTATAGGGAGATGAAGTGCAATTTCCCTTGGATATGGTTAAGAAAGGTATTATATGTAAACCTAGTAGTGGTTATAATAGAAAAGATCAGAATAGAACAAAAGAAAAATCAGATAATTTAAAGAAAATATATGCAGTTATGACTTATGATTTGTTAGCAGAAGTAAAACAAACTATGAAGTTCTATTGGACTTCTTTGTTTAAATACAGGGATTTGTTAGACATACTTGATAAAAATATAAATTTCTCATTCAGAAGGGGTAAAATATAAAGGACATGTTAGTCCATGCTAGATTTATAAGACCTAGTATAGGTTTGAGTTATAACCCTGATTTTTTGGGAACATATCCATGTACTAAATGTAAAATATGTCAATATATAAGTAGGACATTTCAGTGCATTAATGCAATATATTTTCAACCTAATGCTAAGTTTTCATGTAACACAGAAGGTATTGTGTATGCATTGAGATGCCCATGTGAAATGTTCTATATAGTTGAAAGTAAAAGGGCATTCAAAATCGGGTTGCAGGAACATGTCAGAGACATCAGAAATGAGAAAATAGAGAGCCCACTTGCAATGCATTTAAAAAAAAAACAACACAATAGTAACCACAAGGCTTATTAGAAATGGTTTTGGAACATATTCCTAGTATGCAGTATAATAGCAATGTAAAAAAAAAAAGCTTTTATATAAAGAAACTCTTTTTATATTGAAATATAGCCCTTTAGCCCCTAGGGGCAATAATATAGAATACAACTGAAAAGTTTTTATATGAATTTTGCATTTGAAATGTTTTAATTAGTTAATTAATGTTCAAATGATTGATTTATTGATTAATTGATTTATATTATTGTATAAATATGTGCTGCATTTTCTATGTATGTATTCTCCTTCGAATGCTACTGTTGAGGCGCTAGAGGTTGGATTAAATATTTTGTGGAAGATCCTGGTTTTTGGTCATTTATATCTTGGATTTTATTTTTGTTTTTTATTTTATTTGTTGTAAAACACATTAAAGGAGCTCTGCAACCTCTGTCATCCTCAACTCAGACCCAGGGCAAACCAAGGGGGACCCATCCCAGTGGTGATAAAGGTATATGGAGCACTGAGAATCTTAGCTACAGGTACCATTCAGAGACCAACAGGAGACATGCTTGTGGTGTCACAGGCATCAGCATCCAGGATCCTCCATCAGTTCCTAAATGCTATGCTCCAATATGCCAGTGACAACATAGAGTTTTCCCATAGTGGAGAGGAAAGGGCCATAAATATGCAGGATTTCTATCCTGTAGCACACTACCCTGAAGTACTGGGTTCCATAGATTGCACACATATAGAAATGAAGGCACAACCTGGATAACAGAGAAGTTTCTACATAAACAAAAAGGGCCTCCACTCTATTAATGGCCAAGTCATGTGTAATGCCAAGGAAATCATTTTGAATGTATGTACAGGCAAACCTGGTAGTTACCATGACTCATCAAAAATGCACACACACCTGCTAAAGAATGCCATAACACCAGAAATATCATAGCGTTTGTGCTTGGGCTGCTGAAGTCATGGTTCTGGTGACTAGATACATCTGGGTGAGGCCTGAAGTGCAATCCATGGACATGTACTGAAATATTCACAGTAAGTGCCACACATCCCACCACTGGGTCTATATCAGCATTTCGAAAATGTAATAGGTCGAGCACTAAATGTCGAACTGAAATGATTGGCCTATTACTTTTTGGAATACCGATAAGCAAATAATAAAATCCCCAAAAAAATAAAACTATATACCAACTCCGAGACCGCACTACATTGAGGTAAACAGAAATCTCCCCTTGCGGAGATTTCCGTTTACCCATTCGATGTTCTGCCCTTTTGGCATTCTTGATGCAACAATATCAAATTCATTATTGTCAGCATTCAAGATACTGATAGGGACCCCCACCACCAATGCCAAGGTCACCACAACCACATGCAGATGAAGAGTCAGAAGGGGAACCCCCAGTTGCTGTAGTTGCAGGCAGATGTAGACATGCTCAGTATGCCCTCGCATTGGCTAAGAGAATGCATTGCACACTCACTCACCACCTAAGGGCCTACAACCTTCCTCCTATGCACATACATAAACTAATATTAATACCAGGCAACTGCCACAACATGTATCTCCCCATGTATTGGCTCTGCACTGCCTGCATCAGAGTCAGCCTAGAACAAAACTGTGGTAACTAATGCTTTTGCAAGATAAGTACTGAACCTGGAGTGTATTGTGTAATAATATGAATGAGTGGCATATCTTTGCATGTTGTTACTTGGAAGTGTAAGCAAGTAAAAGGTGGGAGATTTGTACAGAAATTACCTTAACATGTGTCAGCAGAGACTTATTAGACTTATATGTGCAGGTTGAATGCAAAATAAGGAGAGTAACAATAGCAACATATCCTTGTTTGTGCCATAACAGAAATGCAGCTTTGCTTGCACGCCCCCAAAAGAACAGTCAAAGGACATATTTTGCTAACAAACAATCTTTGAAATGCTAAAAGTGCTATCAAATGAACTGTCCCTAAAACATGTCTACAGATTTAACACAGAGTATTCCATGTTAAGGCATTGCCAATCATGTATACTTGTGAAATGCCCTGACAAGCTTGTGCTTGTCATAACTAATGCATGCAGATAAAAGTGTAAAAGCCTTTGCTAATCAGAATATATATATATATATATATATATATATAAAACTATTACACAGATTATTCTTAATTACATGTCAGCATATGCAGTATGTAGCTGAGAAAACGCAAGCATAATTTCTCAAAATCAGTAATCCTCTGTACAGATATACCCCAAAGTAATAACTTCTCTTCTGTGTTCTCCATATAAACAAGTCTGATTCCTTCAGTTTCCATAGCTACATGGTTGCCTTTTTATACTGTAGATTCAAGGCTGTCGGCATGATGAAGATGCAAATGCGGTGTGAACTCATTAGAATTGCTGATTCACAAATACTTGGCTTTGTGTACCAAATGTAAACATAGTGCAGGCATTTCTTCAGTGTTTATTTTTAATGGACTGCAACTGTGAATGATTGCAGGTAGGGAGAAGGTAAACACAACAGCAATGCAAGCTGCACTACATCCAGTGGGTGTGTCAGGTTAGACATACAAAGTATTAGATGTAATTCTGTCAGTGTTGGAAATGTAAGTAAGCAGCACACAATTCACAGGGTCTGTTCATCAGCATCCAACCTCCCATTCATTTGTTGGCAACTGAAAATGATATTATTTCCATTTAATATCCTCATACATTTTAAGGCCAATGATATAAAATGGCTTACAGACTGCATGCCTCAGAGTACTGGTCAGATAAGAGAAGAATGACTAACAAACACAGAGCGGTAAGACAGAGCTCTATATTTGCATGCAGTAATCATAACTGGCTGTGTGATCACTTAGTGCACTACATGAAAAGATAATACATTTAAAAATAATAGTTCCATGGTCTCATATTACTGTAGATGATGTTATACTTGGTTGTATGCAGAATGATTTCAGTTACTGGCTGCAAAGCTGTTTCTGAGGCCAAGAGGGATAATACACCCTTATGTGCTCTGAAGGTTCAGTGGAGTGAGAGATCAAATACAGATCTCTGTAGAAATATATCATGTGTCCTAATATTTTATAGTGTGTATGTCATACATTGCTTTTCCTCATTTCAGCTACTTTCCCCTTTTTTTCTTGCTTTTTTCTTTAATTTTTCTCTGGGAGGGCAGTGTTTGGGCAATGCAGCACTTAGTGCAATCATGGCAATGGAAGAAACGAATAGCAGGTTTGGATTTGCTTATCTTATTTGTGTGTAGTGCAGCAGTGTGCAAACTGGACAACTGGACCACCCAGGAAGCAGACAGAATGCAGACAGCCAAAAATAGAAACCAGATACATTCAATTAATTCTACTGGGCGATGTGCAAATCTGCTAACTGGCGTTGTGCAGAGGTTAACAGAGGGACCTTAACAATGATTAGCAAATTAAGGAATGTCTTGTAACTAGTCCTGCGGCAACAGGTGTAAGTGTAGGGCTGGAGTACAGATGGTCCTATGTTCTAGTACAGAGTGTGCAACTCTTTTACTGTTGTGACACTGCAGTTTATAGCAATGAATGAAACACAGATAACTGTTATTTCAACTTTCTTGTGGCAATAGGTGTAAGTGTAGGACTGCCATACACATGGTCCTGCATTCAGGATAGTCTATAGACTTTTACTGTTGTTCCACTTTCCTTATATTCACTCTCACTTATAACACTTTAGGTAGTGGAGCTATCCTGGCTACGTACCTGCTCTATAACCTAACCTCTTCCTTATCCTTCTATTATAACAAAATTCCTATGCTTTTTACTACTAGTGACTGATGATACTTTCTCCATATTTATTATTTTTTTCTTTCATCACTTGTTGATACTGGTACAATAATACTGATTAATTTATCTCCATTTTTACCACTCTGAATTCATCTGGCAACCAACTAAATTCCTGCGTTTATGTATATATTCTGTATATGTTAATGTAATGAAACCAACTACATTACTGACTTATGTATATATTCTGTATATATTTCTGTAACTACTATGTGTAACATTGTTTCTATTTCTGTACCAATTCAAGTTTATTTTTTTCTGCATCTATGTTCTTGTTGGAGCTTTTCTCCCCAGGCCTCCACCGAAAATGGGCTCTTTTAGACCCAGTGGACTTTCCCGGTAAACAAATGCAATAAATAAATAAATAAATAAATACATAAATAAATAAATAAATACATAAATAAATAAAGGTTGAGAAACTATTATTGTGTTATCAGATGTATGACTGAGGGTATACTGTGTAATATATTTCTGTAAGTATAATTCTGCTATCCAGACTTGTATAGCCTTCATATTTTCCTAAGATACATACACAACTACCTCTATATCCAATAACCTTGTCAGGTCACACACATGCATGTGTAACAGCTCATACTGTTAACTGTATTTATGTATGATTCCTGTCTAAATCTGAGCAACACTTCTTCTTGGCAAAGATGGAAAATCAACACTGTGATAGAAAATGTTTTATCTGTTATGCCTATGTTTGAATCCCATAGTGTAAAAATCAATTTTCTTAGTGTATAAAGGTAAAAACAAATGTGTTAGATCATTACATTTATGCCCCAGTGCATGTCTGCAAACCTAACTCACCTAACAGCTACCTTCCAATGTCCACTATATTTTACCAGGCTACATCAGTAGATGCCCATGAAACTAAGGCCAAGTATCAGATTAACCTTCAAATTGCAATTATTTCATTCATCACTGCTTGGCACTGCCACTCTTCATTTACCATTGCTGAAATGAATTGCTTGAGTGTGCACACTCCAGTAAATGTGGTAAGTGGAATTGGCAGAAAAGCATCAGTACCATTGATCTAGGTCTGCTGGCAGTTAGGGCTGATGTTAGCGAGGAAGGTGCCAGGTTTAGGGCACAGAAGTGGGGTGTCCAGGAGTCCAGGATATTTATTGGACTCCTAGTAAAGCATCACAGCCACAGGCGTCTGCAGGATAGCTATTCTGGCTCCCAGTTAAAATATGAGGCTTGGAGTAGTTTAGCCCAGGTTGTATCCAGTGCCACTGGTATCCCATGCACTGGACAGAAATGTATGCTTCATTTTAATGGCCTACAGAGGAGGAATAGGGATGCTCTCCATCATTGGTTGGAGGAATTTAGGACTATGGACATCCCATAGCTGTGTAAGTATCAACTAAAGAGAATACATATAAGACTTAGAAAGCTTAATATAGACAAGACTGGCATGCATAATGCCCTTCTGTTCTTTTCAGTTCTTTCCTCATATGCCAGGGATTGGAAGTTCAATGTGTGGGTCTATGAGACTTGATTGGAATGACAGAGGGAAGCAAGTGGTATGTATGCATCAGAGGAGAAGTGTTATTGTAGCAATAAAAGTTAAAGATAGCTTTTTTGGTATTTTATATAGTTGTATCAAATTAAGCATGCATATCCCAACTGTAAAAGCAGGTATGCATTCATTAGTATAGAGCACAAACCAATTGTAAGAGTACAATATTAGACTTTAATCAGAGGATGCGGGTACAAATACCACAATTCACAACTATACAATACTGTTAATTCTTCAATAATATTTACATTAAAAAAAAGCTCTATACTATTGGTACAAATGCCCTGTTGTGAACTGTAATCTATATAACTGGAACACACATATGTGCAATATATGCACATTTCAAGGATTATTTGCAGCAATCTGTAGTATAGTGTGTATATGTTAGGAAGTATAATTAAATGAAAACCTTAAGATAATAAAGTCGTATCATTGTAGTAATGCATTGTATGTCATGTATGATGGTACTAACTTTATCTCTTTTTCTCTCACCCCAAAACGTATCTTGCATTTTTTCTTTATCTTTATTTTATTTTATTTTATGTTTAAAAATATTTTTGTTTTATTTTATTTTTCATTTGTTTTATTTTTAAAAACATTGTTTTATTTTGTTTCATTTTTTTAATTTTCTATTTTATTTTTATTATGTATTGTCAAAAATGTGCCCATGTCATCCACGTGTACCATATCACTAGATGCTCCACAGCACAGCAAGGTAGGCCAGACCCATTAGATCATCCTGCCCCCACTCCACTGGCTCCAGTACTGATGGCCAGCATGTCTGGGAGCCAACCTGGGGAGCACTGCCTCTGCTGTCCCTGCAGTACCTGCACCCTCAGGTAGTCCTGCCTCAGAGGCTGGTCCAGTTATACCCTCTGAGAGCAGTGGCAGAGGTGGTGATTTTATCACCTGCAGTGAGTTGGCTGGGCTGGTGCATAGGGTGGTCACCTTAACATTGGCGGACACCTACTCTGCATAGAGAGGCTGCTCTCCCGCATGTTCTATAGGAGGAGGAGGAGATGTCAAGCACTCATGCCTCCTTTAGAGTAAGGTGACAGTGATGACAGTCCAGTGGGTGAGGATTCGATTCTGACTGTCTCCAAGCTTGATGGTCATGTGCCCAGATTGTGCCCACTGTCACCCCAAATCATGGTGTACCCCAACCTTTTGTCTCCATCACTATTCCCTGTTTTTTTGTCTTGTTTGTCTTGTCTGTCAGCAAGTGCTTCCTCCACCTACCCAACTTACCTGACCCAGACGGACCTACACCCCTTCCCCAACATTCCTCTCTCTCTCTCTCTCTCTCTCTCTCTCAAACAAAAAATAAATGGGCACCTGTCCCACAAAAAAAAATGTCCTATACATAGCACTCCATTTCACACACATGTCATATTGACACACTTGATTTGTTCCCATTGACTATACAACATGATTACGTTGTAGTCACCCCTCTTTGTGGAGGTGACAGTCCACATTCAGTTAATATTCTGCACATATTTTCAGCTTACACTGCAATAGAAATGGATAGCTATGCTTTTTCCTACCTCCCTCCTGCACATTTCTGTACTGCTTTCCCTTTGTTCTTCCCCCTGCTTGTTCCCCATTTCACCACTTTCCTATCTACCCCATTTTCACCACTTTAATCTGGTCAAAAAATAGAATCCCATACAACACACGTAAGTAACAGAAAAAGCAATGGATGCCTTTATTTTTTGGGCTCCATGTTTGCGCAGAAGTGCACCTTGAGCACCAACATGTAGCAACAGTGACCAGAGGCAAACTGATGCGGTTACCTCTGGGCAATGCTGCTTAACCCCACTCTGCTATGCCAACACACAGCATGTCCTATAAATGTACTATGAAGAATTCATGTCATATCAATATCAATGTTTAATGAAAAGTATTTAAAAGTATTAGATACACCTGGATTTTTACCCAGTATCATCTAAGCTCAAAAAGACATGCATCAATGCATTAACATGTGCTGCCACAGAGTCAGTTAAGCAGCAGGTGCATTTCATAGAGTCAAAACTAACTCTCAGACTAGCAGTGTGGCTCACATTTGCACATGGCTTGGCTATGCACAAACATGAATAGTATTGGAAATGTGCATCTCGCATGCGCGTGCAGTTTGCTAGCCATTGTGAAAACTTGCTGCTCACCTCACTATGAAAAAGTAAATAGTATGTATTACTGATGCTTACTGCCCACTTCCAGTCTATGATATGAAATTACATGTGGATTCATAACAAAGTGAAGGCTCTAGCTACCAATATGTCACATATTTACAATACAGCCATGTGCTGCCTCCCCCAAGCACTAGAGCCCTGGTGTCTCAGGATTTTTCCCACACACATATATCACCTACACTACAGAAAGTAACATCCACTGTTGTGTGATATGCAATGCACATCACACTGGTAACATGTTGAACTACAACTACTGACCCATAAGCCTTAAAAGTCTTACCTGCAAGTCTTGGTCAGGAATCAGCATGGACCTTATTTAGAGGTGACCTTCAATACACTTGACCTGATCCATTTTGTTTTTCTCAATGGTAAATCTTAGTTATTTTACCTAGTGGACTTCTTTGATACTGACCCCAAAGACCTGGATGAGGGACAGCAGGACATACTACCTGTGTTGAGTTATCCAAGGCCTTTGACACTATCCCCCATTCATGTCTCATAGTGAAAATCTCCCATCTGGGTAGTAAGCCATACATTACTAAATGGATAGTCAACTGGTTCACCAATAGAATACACACACTGTCAAAGATGGGGACTGCACCTCTACAACTAGCCCACTTACCAGTGGAATACCACAAGGATCTGTGCTGGGTGCTCCAACTGTTTGGAAACTAGTTCTTTGAAGTCCAGGCAATGATAGATGTACTGTGCATTATCAGGTTTGCAGAGGGACTCATATAGAGTCCCCCAGTGATGGTAACATATTACAAAAGGGGCTGCCACAGACAAATGATTTGGTACCAAACTCACAGACTGAACCTTAAAGCAAACAATGTCTCACTGTTCCCTTTGGCAATGAAGTACCCCTACTAATTATGATATGCATAGCACCCATCTAAGATTAAACTCAGTGTGTGAAAGTTGGGGAACACATGTTGATAGCAATCTACACTTCAATCACTATGTGTCTATAGTGGTGACACACGTTCTGCATTGCACACCTCATACATATGAATATTACATCCAGGACCATGAAGAACATAACTCTGCTGTACTCTACCAATATCAGACCCCTAATTGAGTACAATGCCCCCTTCTGTCTGTACCTCACAAAACACCTGCAGCAATTGGAGTAAACACAGAGGTTTATGACTGGGAGAATCCAAGCCCTCCAAAACATGACATACATGGAAATACTGTACACATACTGAAGAAAGACCAAACTAATAAACTGTTATAAACGAAAAGCCACCAGCCAGATGAATAAATCCAATTTAATTACGAAATAAACTTATACAGCCACAAAACAAATTTAAAAAACAATTACAAAATAAACTTATACAGCCACAAAATGAATTCTGATGAAGTTTAAAACCTTTTAAACGAAAGCGCTTACGTATATTTGTGGTTTTTTCCTGGTGGTTTTTAAATTCATTTTGTGGCTGTATAAGTTTATTTCTTAATTAAATTGGATTTATTCATCTGGCTGGTGGCTTTTCATTTATAACAATTCATACATGGAAATACTGATAGACCTGTGACTGTACTCAGTAACATGCATGCTGCTGAGAGGTGATGTGTGCCTGACCTACAGAGTAGTCTCAGATACTGGCTTACTGGAAATGCTGGATATCTCCGAATCAAATGGGACAAGAATAACTTTCTCTAAGGTTCTCAACCTAGCACCTGAGGCATGAACAGAACATGCTGAGGAGACAGAAATATTCTCCAGTGATTAACACTCCTCTGTAATAGTCTCCCACTGCATGTGAAG
Organism: Protopterus annectens; assembly: GCF_019279795.1. NCBI lineage: Eukaryota > Metazoa > Chordata > Ceratodontiformes > Protopteridae > Protopterus > Protopterus annectens. The sequence continues at coordinate 911,954,716 of NC_056735.1, forward strand.
CAGTGCTCCTCACTGACCCCATTCAAGCGCAACCTTGACAACTGAAGGGGTGATTGAAAAGTCTCCCCCTATGGTAGCACCTATGTTGCTTATGGACAGGGCCAGTTGGCACTGCTCACAAAATCACTCTGCTTACAATGACCATCTAACTATGCTCAATACAGGTACTTGTGTTTTTACACAACTATGCTTACAAACACCCTAGGGCCATTAGGCTGGTAACCTCCTATGAACTTATGAAGCTATGAACCTATGCAGGCCTCACAACATCTGCTCTCCCACATAGCCTGCTGATATCATCCAGTATAAGCTGACCTGCACTCTTGTAAATGTCAGACTTGTGCCATGGTGCTTGTGTAAAGTTCTGAGTCCTGCAGTCTGTCTACCTAGGGAGGTAGGGGGTTTGTTCTCACTGCAGTCAACTGTTTGTGTGTGTGTGTGTGTGTGTGTGTGTGTGTGTGTGTGTGTGTGTGTGTGTGTGTGTGTGTGTGTGTGTGTGTGTGTGCAGTGCGTGTCTAGACAGAAAAGCAGAACTGTGTGTCCTACAGTTACTACTCCAATGCCATGGATTGACAGTATTTTGATAAGTGCACATGCCTACACAACCATTTCTTACAGGCCTCCTAACATCTGCTCTTCCACATGTCCTGTTGATGTCATCCACTATCAGTTGACCTGCACTCTTGTAAAAGTCAGACTTGTGCCATGGTGCTTGCATAAATAACTGAGTTCTGTAGTCTGTGTACTTAGATAAGTAGGGGTTCTCTTCTAACTGCAGTCAACTGTGTGTGTGTGTGTGTGTGTGTGTGTGTGTGTGTGTGTGTGTGTGTGTGTGCCAGTGTGTGTGTGTGTGTGTGTGTGTGTGTGTGTGTGTCTGTGTGTGTGTTTATCCTCTTGCTAGACATTACATAGAGCCTTTTACACCAGCATGTGGGATGCTGTTATTACCATATTCTCCTCAACAGACACTGCTAATGTCAT